>NW_027144917.1:0-30655 GCF_026170545.1 Melanerpes formicivorus
AAAACCTAAAGGGAAAGACCTAGCACCAAATCCAATTTGCCATCTGATCTAACTTCTGGAGGCAGTCAAAATGATCCTTAGAATTCTTCCCTACCTTATTCCTGTGCTGAGATACAGGCTGCTCCAACCTGCTGTAAAATGCTTGATTTCGAGAGTGAGCGAAACTAATGAAAACATTGTTGGGGTAAAACCTAAAGGGAAAGACCTAGCACCAAATCCAATTTGCCATCTGATCTAACTTCTGGAGGCAGTCAAAATGATCCTTAGAATTCTTCCCTACCTTATTCCTGTGCTGAGATACAGGCTGCTCCAACCTGCTGTAAAATGCTTGATTTCGAGAGTGAGCGAAACTAATGAAAACATTGTTGGGGTAAAACCTAAAGGGAAAGACCTAGCACCAAATCCAATTTGCCATCTGATCTAACTTCTGGAGGCAGTCAAAATGAGCCTTAGAATTCTTCCCTACCTTATTCCTGTGCTGAGATACAGGCTGCTCCAACCTGCTGTAAAATGCTTGATTTCGAGAGTGAGCGAAACTAATGAAAACATTGTTGGGGTAAAACCTAAAGGGAAAGACCTAGCACCAAATCCAATTTGCCATCTGATCTAACTTCTGGAGGCAGTCAAAATGAGCCTTAGAATTCTTCCCTACCTTATTCCTGTGCTGAGATACAGGCTGCTCCAACCTGCTGTAAAATGCTTGATTTCGAGAGTGAGCGAAACTAATGAAAACATTGTTGGGGTAAAACCTAAAGGGAAAGACCTAGCACCAAATCCAATTTGCCATCTGATCTAACTTCTGGAGGCAGTCAAAATGAGCCTTAGAATTCTTCCCTACCTTATTCCTGTGCTGAGATACAGGCTGCTCCAACCTGCTGTAAAATGCTTGATTTCGAGAGTGAGCGAAACTAATGAAAACATTGTTGGGGTAAAACCTAAAGGGAAAGACCTAGCACCAAATCCAATTTGCCATCTGATCTAACTTCTGGAGGCAGTCAAAATGAGCATTTGAATTCTTCCCTACCTTATTCCTGTGCTGAGATACAGGCTGCTCCAACCTGCTGTAAAATGCTTGATTTCGAGAGTGAGCGAAACTAATGAAAACATTGTTGGGGTAAAACCTAAAGGGAAAGACCTAGCACCAAATCCAATTTGCCATCTGATCTAACTTCTGGAGGCAGTCAAAATGAGCCTTAGAATTCTTCCCTACCTTATTCCTGTGCTGAGATACAGGCTGCTCCAACCTGCTGTAAAATGCTTGATTTCGAGAGTGAGCGAAACTAATGAAAACATTGTTGGGGTAAAACCTAAAGGGAAAGACCTAGCACCAAATCCAATTTGCCATCTGATCTAACTTCTGGAGGCAGTCAAAATGAGCCTTAGAATTCTTCCCTACCTTATTCCTGTGCTGAGATACAGGCTGCTCCAACCTGCTGTAAAATGCTTGATTTCGAGAGTGAGCGAAACTAATGAAAACATTGTTGGGGTAAAACCTAAAGGGAAAGACCTAGCACCAAATCCAATTTGCCATCTGATCTAACTTCTGGAGGCAGTCAAAATGATCCTTAGAATTCTTCCCTACCTTATTCCTGTGCTGAGATACAGGCTGCTCCAACCTGCTGTAAAATGCTTGATTTCGAGAGTGAGCGAAACTAATGAAAACATTGTTGGGGTAAAACCTGAAGGGAAAGACCTAGCACCAAATCCAATTTGCCATCTGATCTAACTTCTGGAGGCAGTCAAAATGATCCTTTGAATTCTTCCCTACCTTATTCCTGTGCTGAGATACAGGCTGCTCCAACCTGCTGTAAAATGCTTGATTTCGAGAGTGAGCGAAACTAATGAAAAACATTGTTGGGGTAAAACCTAAAGGGAAAGACCTAGCACCAAATCCAATTTGCCATCTGATCTAACTTCTGGAGGCAGTCAAAATGATCCTTAGAATTCTTCCCTACCTTATTCCTGTGCTGAGATACAGGCTGCTCCAACCTGCTGTAAAATGCTTGATTTCGAGAGTGAGCGAAACTAATGAAAACATTGTTGGGGTAAAACCTAAAGGGAAAGACCTAGCACCAAATCCAATTTGCCATCTGATCTAACTTCTGGAGGCAGTCAAAATGAGCCTTAGAATTCTTCCCTACCTTATTCCTGTGCTGAGATACAGGCTGCTCCAACCTGCTGTAAAATGCTTGATTTCGAGAGTGAGCGAAACTAATGAAAACATTGTTGGGGTAAAACCTAAAGGGAAAGACCTAGCACCAAATCCAATTTGCCATCTGATCTAACTTCTGGAGGCAGTCAAAATGATCCTTAGAATTCTTCCCTACCTTATTCCTGTGCTGAGATACAGGCTGCTCCAACCTGCTGTAAAATGCTTGATTTCGAGAGTGAGCGAAACTAATGAAAACATTGTTGGGGTAAAACCTAAAGGGAAAGACCTAGCACCAAATCCAATTTGCCATCTGATCTAACTTCTGGAGGCAGTCAAAATGAGCATTTGAATTCTTCCCTACCTTATTCCTGTGCTGAGATACAGGCTGCTCCAACCTGCTGTAAAATGCTTGATTTCGAGAGTGAGCGAAACTAATGAAAACATTGTTGGGGTAAAACCTAAAGGGAAAGACCTAGCACCAAATCCAATTTGCCATCTGATCTAACTTCTGGAGGCAGTCAAAATGAGCATTTGAATTCTTCCCTACCTTATTCCTGTGCTGAGATACAGGCTGCTCCAACCTGCTGTAAAATGCTTGATTTCGAGAGTGAGCGAAACTAATGAAAACATTGTTGGGGTAAAACCTAAAGGGAAAGACCTAGCACCAAATCCAATTTGCCATCTGATCTAACTTCTGGAGGCAGTCAAAATGAGCATTTGAATTCTTCCCTACCTTATTCCTGTGCTGAGATACAGGCTGCTCCAACCTGCTGTAAAATGCTTGATTTCGAGAGTGAGCGAAACTAATGAAAACATTGTTGGGGTAAAACCTAAAGGGAAAGACCTAGCACCAAATCCAATTTGCCATCTGATCTAACTTCTGGAGGCAGTCAAAATGATCCTTAGAATTCTTCCCTACCTTATTCCTGTGCTGAGATACAGGCTGCTCCAACCTGCTGTAAAATGCTTGATTTCGAGAGTGAGCGAAACTAATGAAAACATTGTTGGGGTAAAACCTAAAGGGAAAGACCTAGCACCAAATCCAATTTGCCATCTGATCTAACTTCTGGAGGCAGTCAAAATGATCCTTAGAATTCTTCCCTACCTTATTCCTGTGCTGAGATACAGGCTGCTCCAACCTGCTGTAAAATGCTTGATTTCGAGAGTGAGCGAAACTAATGAAAACATTGTTGGGGTAAAACCTAAAGGGAAAGACCTAGCACCAAATCCAATTTGCCATCTGATCTAACTTCTGGAGGCAGTCAAAATGAGCCTTAGAATTCTTCCCTACCTTATTCCTGTGCTGAGATACAGGCTGCTCCAACCTGCTGTAAAATGCTTGATTTCGAGAGTGAGCGAAACTAATGAAAACATTGTTGGGGTAAAACCTAAAGGGAAAGACCTAGCACCAAATCCAATTTGCCATCTGATCTAACTTCTGGAGGCAGTCAAAATGATCCTTAGAATTCTTCCCTACCTTATTCCTGTGCTGAGATACAGGCTGCTCCAACCTGCTGTAAAATGCTTGATTTCGAGAGTGAGCGAAACTAATGAAAACATTGTTGGGGTAAAACCTGAAGGGAAAGACCTAGCACCAAATCCAATTTGCCATCTGATCTAACTTCTGGAGGCAGTCAAAATGATCCTTTGAATTCTTCCCTACCTTATTCCTGTGCTGAGATACAGGCTGCTCCAACCTGCTGTAAAATGCTTGATTTCGAGAGTGAGCGAAACTAATGAAAACATTGTTGGGGTAAAACCTAAAGGGGAAAGACCTAGCACCAAATCCAATTTGCCATCTGATCTAACTTCTGGAGGCAGTCAAAATGAGCCTTAGAATTCTTCCCTACCTTATTCCTGTGCTGAGATACAGGCTGCTCCAACCTGCTGTAAAATGCTTGATTTCGAGAGTGAGCGAAACTAATGAAAACATTGTTGGGTAAAACCTAAAGGGAAAGACCTAGCACCAAATCCAATTTGCCATCTGATCTAACTTCTGGAGGCAGTCAAAATGAGCCTTAGAATTCTTCCCTACCTTATTCCTGTGCTGAGATACAGGCTGCTCCAACCTGCTGTAAAATGCTTGATTTCGAGAGTGAGCGAAACTAATGAAAACATTGTTGGGGTAAAACCTAAAGGGAAAGACCTAGCACCAAATCCAATTTGCCATCTGATCTAACTTCTGGAGGCAGTCAAAATGAGCCTTTGAATTCTTCCCTACCTTATTCCTGTGCTGAGATACAGGCTGCTCCAACCTGCTGTAAAATGCTTGATTTCGAGAGTGAGCGAAACTAATGAAAACATTGTTGGGGTAAAACCTAAAGGGAAAGACCTAGCACCAAATCCAATTTGCCATCTGATCTAACTTCTGGAGGCAGTCAAAATGAGCCTTAGAATTCTTCCCTACCTTATTCCTGTGCTGAGATACAGGCTGCTCCAACCTGCTGTAAAATGCTTGATTTCGAGAGTGAGCGAAACTAATGAAAACATTGTTGGGGTAAAACCTAAAGGGAAAGACCTAGCACCAAATCCAATTTGCCATCTGATCTAACTTCTGGAGGCAGTCAAAATGAGCCTTAGAATTCTTCCCTACCTTATTCCTGTGCTGAGATACAGGCTGCTCCAACCTGCTGTAAAATGCTTGATTTCGAGAGTGAGCGAAACTAATGAAAACATTGTTGGGGTAAAACCTAAAGGGAAAGACCTAGCACCAAATCCAATTTGCCATCTGATCTAACTTCTGGAGGCAGTCAAAATGAGCCTTAGAATTCTTCCCTACCTTATTCCTGTGCTGAGATACAGGCTGCTCCAACCTGCTGTAAAATGCTTGATTTCGAGAGTGAGCGAAACTAATGAAAACATTGTTGGGGTAAAAACCTAAAGGGAAAGACCTAGCACCAAATCCAATTTGCCATCTGATCTAACTTCTGGAGGCAGTCAAAATGAGCCTTAGAATTCTTCCCTACCTTATTCCTGTGCTGAGATACAGGCTGCTCCAACCTGCTGTAAAATGCTTGATTTCGAGAGTGAGCGAAACTAATGAAAACATTGTTGGGGTAAAACCTAAAGGGAAAGACCTAGCACCAAATCCAATTTGCCATCTGATCTAACTTCTGGAGGCAGTCAAAATGAGCCTTAGAATTCTTCCCTACCTTATTCCTGTGCTGAGATACAGGCTGCTCCAACCTGCTGTAAAATGCTTGATTTCGAGAGTGAGCGAAACTAATGAAAACATTGTTGGGGTAAAACCTAAAGGGAAAGACCTAGCACCAAATCCAATTTGCCATCTGATCTAACTTCTGGAGGCAGTCAAAATGAGCCTTAGAATTCTTCCCTACCTTATTCCTGTGCTGAGATACAGGCTGCTCCAACCTGCTGTAAAATGCTTGATTTCGAGAGTGAGCGAAACTAATGAAAACATTGTTGGGGTAAAACCTAAAGGGAAAGACCTAGCACCAAATCCAATTTGCCATCTGATCTAACTTCTGGAGGCAGTCAAAATGAGCCTTAGAATTCTTCCCTACCTTATTCCTGTGCTGAGATACAGGCTGCTCCAACCTGCTGTAAAATGCTTGATTTCGAGAGTGAGCGAAACTAATGAAAACATTGTTGGGGTAAAACCTAAAGGGAAAGACCTAGCACCAAATCCAATTTGCCATCTGATCTAACTTCTGGAGGCAGTCAAAATGATCCTTAGAATTCTTCCCTACCTTATTCCTGTGCTGAGATACAGGCTGCTCCAACCTGCTGTAAAATGCTTGATTTCGAGAGTGAGCGAAACTAATGAAAACATTGTTGGGGTAAAACCTAAAGGGAAAGACCTAGCACCAAATCCAATTTGCCATCTGATCTAACTTCTGGAGGCAGTCAAAATGAGCCTTAGAATTCTTCCCTACCTTATTCCTGTGCTGAGATACAGGCTGCTCCAACCTGCTGTAAAATGCTTGATTTCGAGAGTGAGCGAAACTAATGAAAACATTGTTGGGGTAAAACCTAAAGGGAAAGACCTAGCACCAAATCCAATTTGCCATCTGATCTAACTTCTGGAGGCAGTCAAAATGAGCCTTAGAATTCTTCCCTACCTTATTCCTGTGCTGAGATACAGGCTGCTCCAACCTGCTGTAAAATGCTTGATTTCGAGAGTGAGCGAAACTAATGAAAACATTGTTGGGGTAAAACCTAAAGGGAAAGACCTAGCACCAAATCCAATTTGCCATCTGATCTAACTTCTGGAGGCAGTCAAAATGAGCCTTTGAATTCTTCCCTACCTTATTCCTGTGCTGAGATACAGGCTGCTCCAACCTGCTGTAAAATGCTTGATTTCGAGAGTGAGCGAAACTAATGAAAACATTGTTGGGGTAAAACCTAAAGGGAAAGACCTAGCACCAAATCCAATTTGCCATCTGATCTAACTTCTGGAGGCAGTCAAAATGAGCCTTAGAATTCTTCCCTACCTTATTCCTGTGCTGAGATACAGGCTGCTCCAACCTGCTGTAAAATGCTTGATTTCGAGAGTGAGCGAAACTAATGAAAACATTGTTGGGGTAAAACCTAAAGGGAAAGACCTAGCACCAAATCCAATTTGCCATCTGATCTAACTTCTGGAGGCAGTCAAAATGAGCCTTTGAATTCTTCCCTACCTTATTCCTGTGCTGAGATACAGGCTGCTCCAACCTGCTGTAAAATGCTTGATTTCGAGAGTGAGCGAAACTAATGAAAACATTGTTGGGGTAAAACCTAAAGGGAAAGACCTAGCACCAAATCCAATTTGCCATCTGATCTAACTTCTGGAGGCAGTCAAAATGAGCCTTAGAATTCTTCCCTACCTTATTCCTGTGCTGAGATACAGGCTGCTCCAACCTGCTGTAAAATGCTTGATTTCGAGAGTGAGCGAAACTAATGAAAACATTGTTGGGGTAAAACCTAAAGGGAAAGACCTAGCACCAAATCCAATTTGCCATCTGATCTAACTTCTGGAGGCAGTCAAAATGAGCATTTGAATTCTTCCCTACCTTATTCCTGTGCTGAGATACAGGCTGCTCCAACCTGCTGTAAAATGCTTGATTTCGAGAGTGAGCGAAACTAATGAAAACATTGTTGGGGTAAAACCTAAAGGGAAAGACCTAGCACCAAATCCAATTTGCCATCTGATCTAACTTCTGGAGGCAGTCAAAATGAGCCTTAGAATTCTTCCCTACCTTATTCCTGTGCTGAGATACAGGCTGCTCCAACCTGCTGTAAAATGCTTGATTTCGAGAGTGAGCGAAACTAATGAAAACATTGTTGGGGTAAAACCTAAAGGGAAAGACCTAGCACCAAATCCAATTTGCCATCTGATCTAACTTCTGGAGGCAGTCAAAATGATCCTTAGAATTCTTCCCTACCTTATTCCTGTGCTGAGATACAGGCTGCTCCAACCTGCTGTAAAATGCTTGATTTCGAGAGTGAGCGAAACTAATGAAAACATTGTTGGGGTAAAACCTAAAGGGAAAGACCTAGCACCAAATCCAATTTGCCATCTGATCTAACTTCTGGAGGCAGTCAAAATGAGCCTTAGAATTCTTCCCTACCTTATTCCTGTGTGTGCTGAGATACAGGCTGCTCCAACCTGCTGTAAAATGCTTGATTTCGAGAGTGAGCGAAACTAATGAAAACATTGTTGGGGTAAAACCTAAAGGGAAAGACCTAGCACCAAATCCAATTTGCCATCTGATCTAACTTCTGGAGGCAGTCAAAATGATCCTTAGAATTCTTCCCTACCTTATTCCTGTGCTGAGATACAGGCTGCTCCAACCTGCTGTAAAATGCTTGATTTCGAGAGTGAGCGAAACTAATGAAAACATTGTTGGGGTAAAACCTAAAGGGAAAGACCTAGCACCAAATCCAATTTGCCATCTGATCTAACTTCTGGAGGCAGTCAAAATGAGCCTTAGAATTCTTCCCTACCTTATTCCTGTGCTGAGATACAGGCTGCTCCAAACTGCTGTAAAATGCTTGATTTCGAGAGTGAGCGAAACTAATGAAAACATTGTTGGGGTAAAACCTAAAGGGAAAGACCTAGCACCAAATCCAATTTGCCATCTGATCTAACTTCTGGAGGCAGTCAAAATGAGCCTTAGAATTCTTCCCTACCTTATTCCTGTGCTGAGATACAGGCTGCTCCAACCTGCTGTAAAATGCTTGATTTCGAGAGTGAGCGAAACTAATGAAAACATTGTTGGGGTAAAACCTAAAGGGAAAGACCTAGCACCAAATCCAATTTGCCATCTGATCTAACTTCTGGAGGCAGTCAAAATGAGCCTTTGAATTCTTCCCTACCTTATTCCTGTGCTGAGATACAGGCTGCTCCAACCTGCTGTAAAATGCTTGATTTCGAGAGTGAGCGAAACTAATGAAAACATTGTTGGGGTAAAACCTAAAGGGAAAGACCTAGCACCAAATCCAATTTGCCATCTGATCTAACTTCTGGAGGCAGTCAAAATGAGCCTTAGAATTCTTCCCTACCTTATTCCTGTGCTGAGATACAGGCTGCTCCAACCTGCTGTAAAATGCTTGATTTCGAGAGTGAGCGAAACTAATGAAAACATTGTTGGGGTAAAACCTAAAGGGAAAGACCTAGCACCAAATCCAATTTGCCATCTGATCTAACTTCTGGAGGCAGTCAAAATGAGCCTTTGAATTCTTCCCTACCTTATTCCTGTGCTGAGATACAGGCTGCTCCAACCTGCTGTAAAATGCTTGATTTCGAGAGTGAGCGAAACTAATGAAAACATTGTTGGGGTAAAACCTAAAGGGAAAGACCTAGCACCAAATCCAATTTGCCATCTGATCTAACTTCTGGAGGCAGTCAAAATGAGCCTTAGAATTCTTCCCTACCTTATTCCTGTGCTGAGATACAGGCTGCTCCAACCTGCTGTAAAATGCTTGATTTCGAGAGTGAGCGAAACTAATGAAAACATTGTTGGGGTAAAACCTAAAGGGAAAGACCTAGCACCAAATCCAATTTGCCATCTGATCTAACTTCTGGAGGCAGTCAAAATGAGCATTTGAATTCTTCCCTGCCTTATTCCTGTGCTGAGATACAGGCTGCTCCAACCTGCTGTAAAATGCTTGATTTCGAGAGTGAGCGAAACTAATGAAAACATTGTTGGGGTAAAACCTAAAGGGAAAGACCTAGCACCAAATCCAATTTGCCATCTGATCTAACTTCTGGAGGCAGTCAAAATGAGCCTTAGAATTCTTCCCTACCTTATTCCTGTGCTGAGATACAGGCTGCTCCAACCTGCTGTAAAATGCTTGATTTCGAGAGTGAGCGAAACTAATGAAAACATTGTTGGGGTAAAACCTAAAGGGAAAGACCTAGCACCAAATCCAATTTGCCATCTGATCTAACTTCTGGAGGCAGTCAAAATGAGCCTTAGAATTCTTCCCTACCTTATTCCTGTGCTGAGATACAGGCTGCTCCAACCTGCTGTAAAATGCTTGATTTCGAGAGTGAGCGAAACTAATGAAAACATTGTTGGGGTAAAACCTAAAGGGAAAGACCTAGCACCAAATCCAATTTGCCATCTGATCTAACTTCTGGAGGCAGTCAAAATGAGCATTTGAATTCTTCCCTACCTTATTCCTGTGCTGAGATACAGGCTGCTCCAACCTGCTGTAAAATGCTTGATTTCGAGAGTGAGCGAAACTAATGAAAACATTGTTGGGGTAAAACCTAAAGGGAAAGACCTAGCACCAAATCCAATTTGCCATCTGATCTAACTTCTGGAGGCAGTCAAAATGAGCCTTTGAATTCTTCCCTACCTTATTCCTGTGCTGAGATACAGGCTGCTCCAACCTGCTGTAAAATGCTTGATTTCGAGAGTGAGCGAAACTAATGAAAACATTGTTGGGGTAAAACCTAAAGGGAAAGACCTAGCACCAAATCCAATTTGCCATCTGATCTAACTTCTGGAGGCAGTCAAAATGAGCCTTAGAATTCTTCCCTACCTTATTCCTGTGCTGAGATACAGGCTGCTCCAACCTGCTGTAAAATGCTTGATTTCGAGAGTGAGCGAAACTAATGAAAACATTGTTGGGGTAAAACCTAAAGGGAAAGACCTAGCACCAAATCCAATTTGCCATCTGATCTAACTTCTGGAGGCAGTCAAAATGAGCATTTGAATTCTTCCCTACCTTATTCCTGTGCTGAGATACAGGCTGCTCCAACCTGCTGTAAAATGCTTGATTTCGAGAGTGAGCGAAACTAATGAAAACATTGTTGGGGTAAAACCTAAAGGGAAAGACCTAGCACCAAATCCAATTTGCCATCTGATCTAACTTCTGGAGGCAGTCAAAATGAGCCTTAGAATTCTTCCCTACCTTATTCCTGTGCTGAGATACAGGCTGCTCCAACCTGCTGTAAAATGCTTGATTTCGAGATGAGCGAAACTAATGAAAACATTGTTGGGGTAAAACCTAAAGGGAAAAGACCTAGCACCAAATCCAATTTGCCATCTGATCTAACTTCTGGAGGCAGTCAAAATGAGCCTTTGAATTCTTCCCTACCTTATTCCTGTGCTGAGATACAGGCTGCTCCAACCTGCTGTAAAATGCTTGATTTCGAGAGTGAGCGAAACTAATGAAAACATTGTTGGGGTAAAACCTAAGGGAAAGACTAGCACCAAATCCAATTTGCCATCTGATCTAACTTCTGGAGGCAGTCAAATGAGCCTTAGAATTCTTCCCTACCTTATTCCTGTGCTGAGATACAGGCTGCTCCAACCTGCTGTAAAATGCTTGATTTCGAGAGTGAGCGAAACTAATGAAAACATTGTTGGGGTAAAACCTAAAGGGAAAGACCTAGCACCAAATCCAATTTGCCATCTGATCTAACTTCTGGAGGCAGTCAAAATGAGCATTTGAATTCTTCCCTACCTTATTCCTGTGCTGAGATACAGGCTGCTCCAACCTGCTGTAAAATGCTTGATTTCGAGAGTGAGCGAAACTAATGAAAACATTGTTGGGGTAAAACCTAAAGGGAAAGACCTAGCACCAAATCCAATTTGCCATCTGATCTAACTTCTGGAGGCAGTCAAAATGAGCCTTTGAATTCTTCCCTGCCTTATTCCTGTGCTGAGATACAGGCTGCTCCAACCTGCTGTAAAATGCTTGATTTCGAGAGTGAGCGAAACTAATGAAAACATTGTTGGGGTAAAACCTAAAGGGAAAGACCTAGCACCAAATCCAATTTGCCATCTGATCTAACTTCTGGAGGCAGTCAAAATGAGCCTTAGAATTCTTCCCTACCTTATTCCTGTGCTGAGATACAGGCTGCTCCAACCTGCTGTAAAATGCTTGATTTCGAGAGTGAGCGAAACTAATGAAAACATTGTTTGGGGTAAAACCTAAAGGGAAAGACCTAGCACCAAATCCAATTTGCCATCTGATCTAACTTCTGGAGGCAGTCAAAATGAGCCTTAGAATTCTTCCCTACCTTATTCCTGTGCTGAGATACAGGCTGCTCCAACCTGCTGTAAAATGCTTGATTTCGAGAGTGAGCGAAACTAATGAAAACATTGTTGGGGTAAAACCTAAAGGGAAAGACCTAGCACCAAATCCAATTTGCCATCTGATCTAACTTCTGGAGGCAGTCAAAATGAGCCTTAGAATTCTTCCCTACCTTATTCCTGTGCTGAGATACAGGCTGCTCCAACCTGCTGTAAAATGCTTGATTTCGAGAGTGAGCGAAACTAATGAAAACATTGTTGGGGTAAAACCTAAAGGGAAAGACCTAGCACCAAATCCAATTTGCCATCTGATCTAACTTCTGGAGGCAGTCAAAATGAGCCTTAGAATTCTTCCCTACCTTATTCCTGTGCTGAGATACAGGCTGCTCCAACCTGCTGTAAAATGCTTGATTTCGAGAGTGAGCGAAACTAATGAAAACATTGTTGGGGTAAAACCTAAAGGGAAAGACCTAGCACCAAATCCAATTTGCCATCTGATCTAACTTCTGGAGGCAGTCAAAATGATCCTTAGAATTCTTCCCTACCTTATTCTGTGCTGAGATACAGGCTGCTCCAACCTGCTGTAAAATGCTTGATTTCGAGAGTGAGCGAAACTAATGAAAACATTGTTGGGGTAAAACCTAAAGGGAAAGACCTAGCACCAAATCCAATTTGCCATCTGATCTAACTTCTGGAGGCAGTCAAAATGAGCCTCAGAATTCTTCCCTACCTTATTCCTGTGCTGAGATACAGGCTGCTCCAAACTGCTGTAAAATGCTTGATTTCGAGAGTGAGCGAAACTAATGAAAACATTGTTGGGGTAAAACCTAAAGGGAAAGACCTAGCACCAAATCCAATTTGCCATCTGATCTAACTTCTGGAGGCAGTCAAAATGAGCCTTAGAATTCTTCCCTACCTTATTCCTGTGCTGAGATACAGGCTGCTCCAACCTGCTGTAAAATGCTTGATTTCGAGAGTGAGCGAAACTAATGAAAACATTGTTGGGGTAAAACCTAAAGGGAAAGACCTAGCACCAAATCCAATTTGCCATCTGATCTAACTTCTGGAGGCAGTCAAAATGAGCCTTTGAATTCTTCCCTACCTTATTCCTGTGCTGAGATACAGGCTGCTCCAACCTGCTGTAAAATGCTTGATTTCGAGAGTGAGCGAAACTAATGAAAACATTGTTGGGGTAAAACCTAAAGGGAAAGACCTAGCACCAAATCCAATTTGCCATCTGATCTAACTTCTGGAGGCAGTCAAAATGAGCCTTAGAATTCTTCCCTACCTTATTCCTGTGCTGAGATACAGGCTGCTCCAACCTGCTGTAAAATGCTTGATTTCGAGAGTGAGCGAAACTAATGAAAACATTGTTGGGGTAAAACCTAAAGGGAAAGACCTAGCACCAAATCCAATTTGCCATCTGATCTAACTTCTGGAGGCAGTCAAAATGAGCCTTTGAATTCTTCCCTACCTTATTCCTGTGCTGAGATACAGGCTGCTCCAACCTGCTGTAAAATGCTTGATTTCGAGAGTGAGCGAAACTAATGAAAACATTGTTGGGGTAAAACCTAAAGGGAAAGACCTAGCACCAAATCCAATTTGCCATCTGATCTAACTTCTGGAGGCAGTCAAAATGAGCCTTTGAATTCTTCCCTACCTTATTCCTGTGCTGAGATACAGGCTGCTCCAACCTGCTGTAAAATGCTTGATTTCGAGAGTGAGCGAAACTAATGAAAACATTGTTGGGGTAAAACCTAAAGGGAAAGACCTAGCACCAAATCCAATTTGCCATCTGATCTAACTTCTGGAGGCAGTCAAAATGAGCCTTTGAATTCTTCCCTGCCTTATTCCTGTGCTGAGATACAGGCTGCTCCAACCTGCTGTAAAATGCTTGATTTCGAGAGTGAGCGAAACTAATGAAAACATTGTTGGGGTAAAACCTAAAGGGAAAGACCTAGCACCAAATCCAATTTGCCATCTGATCTAACTTCTGGAGGCAGTCAAAATGAGCCTTTGAATTCTTCCCTGCCTTATTCCTGTGCTGAGATACAGGCTGCTCCAACCTGCTGTAAAATGCTTGATTTCGAGAGTGAGCGAAACTAATGAAAACATTGTTGGGGTAAAACCTAAAGGGAAAGACCTAGCACCAAATCCAATTTGCCATCTGATCTAACTTCTGGAGGCAGTCAAAATGAGCCTTAGAATTCTTCCCTACCTTATTCCTGTGCTGAGATACAGGCTGCTCCAACCTGCTGTAAAATGCTTGATTTCGAGAGTGAGCGAAACTAATGAAAACATTGTTGGGGTAAAACCTAAAGGGAAAGACCTAGCACCAAATCCAATTTGCCATCTGATCTAACTTCTGGAGGCAGTCAAAATGATCCTTAGAATTCTTCCCTACCTTATTCCTGTGCTGAGATACAGGCTGCTCCAACCTGCTGTAAAATGCTTGATTTCGAGAGTGAGCGAAACTAATGAAAACATTGTTGGGGTAAAACCTAAAGGGAAAGACCTAGCACCAAATCCAATTTGCCATCTGATCTAACTTCTGGAGGCAGTCAAAATGAGCCTTAGAATTCTTCCCTACCTTATTCCTGTGCTGAGATACAGGCTGCTCCAACCTGCTGTAAAATGCTTGATTTCGAGAGTGAGCGAAACTAATGAAAACATTGTTGGGGTAAAACCTAAAGGGAAAGACCTAGCACCAAATCCAATTTGCCATCTGATCTAACTTCTGGAGGCAGTCAAAATGAGCCTTAGAATTCTTCCCTACCTTATTCCTGTGCTGAGATACAGGCTGCTCCAACCTGCTGTAAAATGCTTGATTTCGAGAGTGAGCGAAACTAATGAAAACATTGTTGGGGTAAAACCTAAAGGGAAAGACCTAGCACCAAATCCAATTTGCCATCTGATCTAACTTCTGGAGGCAGTCAAAATGAGCCTTAGAATTCTTCCCTACCTTATTCCTGTGCTGAGATACAGGCTGCTCCAACCTGCTGTAAAATGCTTGATTTCGAGAGTGAGCGAAACTAATGAAAACATTGTTGGGGTAAAACCTAAAGGGAAAGACCTAGCACCAAATCCAATTTGCCATCTGATCTAACTTCTGGAGGCAGTCAAAATGAGCCTTAGAATTCTTCCCTACCTTATTCCTGTGCTGAGATACAGGCTGCTCCAACCTGCTGTAAAATGCTTGATTTCGAGAGTGAGCGAAACTAATGAAAACATTGTTGGGGTAAAACCTAAAGGGAAAGACCTAGCACCAAATCCAATTTGCCATCTGATCTAACTTCTGGAGGCAGTCAAAATGAGCCTTAGAATTCTTCCCTACCTTATTCCTGTGCTGAGATACAGGCTGCTCCAACCTGCTGTAAAATGCTTGATTTCGAGAGTGAGCGAAACTAATGAAAACATTGTTGGGGTAAAACCTAAAGGGAAAGACCTAGCACCAAATCCAATTTGCCATCTGATCTAACTTCTGGAGGCAGTCAAAATGAGCCTTAGAATTCTTCCCTACCTTATTCCTGTGCTGAGATACAGGCTGCTCCAACCTGCTGTAAAATGCTTGATTTCGAGAGTGAGCGAAACTAATGAAAACATTGTTGGGGTAAAACCTAAAGGGAAAGACCTAGCACCAAATCCAATTTGCCATCTGATCTAACTTCTGGAGGCAGTCAAAATGATCCTTAGAATTCTTCCCTACCTTATTCCTGTGCTGAGATACAGGCTGCTCCAACCTGCTGTAAAATGCTTGATTTCGAGAGTGAGCGAAACTAATGAAAACATTGTTGGGGTAAAACCTAAAGGGAAAGACCTAGCACCAAATCCAATTTGCCATCTGATCTAACTTCTGGAGGCAGTCAAAATGAGCCTTAGAATTCTTCCCTACCTTATTCCTGTGCTGAGATACAGGCTGCTCCAACCTGCTGTAAAATGCTTGATTTCGAGAGTGAGCGAAACTAATGAAAACATTGTTGGGGTAAAACCTAAAGGGAAAGACCTAGCACCAAATCCAATTTGCCATCTGATCTAACTTCTGGAGGCAGTCAAAATGAGCATTTGAATTCTTCCCTACCTTATTCCTGTGCTGAGATACAGGCTGCTCCAACCTGCTGTAAAATGCTTGATTTCGAGAGTGAGCGAAACTAATGAAAACATTGTTGGGGTAAAACCTAAAGGGAAAGACCTAGCACCAAATCCAATTTGCCATCTGATCTAACTTCTGGAGGCAGTCAAAATGAGCCTTTGAATTCTTCCCTGCCTTATTCCTGTGCTGAGATACAGGCTGCTCCAACCTGCTGTAAAATGCTTGATTTCGAGAGTGAGCGAAACTAATGAAAACATTGTTGGGGTAAAACCTAAAGGGAAAGACCTAGCACCAAATCCAATTTGCCATCTGATCTAACTTCTGGAGGCAGTCAAAATGAGCATTTGAATTCTTCCCTACCTTATTCCTGTGCTGAGATACAGGCTGCTCCAACCTGCTGTAAAATGCTTGATTTCGAGAGTGAGCGAAACTAATGAAAACATTGTTGGGGTAAAACCTAAAGGGAAAGACCTAGCACCAAATCCAATTTGCCATCTGATCTAACTTCTGGAGGCAGTCAAAATGAGCCTTTGAATTCTTCCCTACCTTACTCCTGTGCTGAGATACAGGCTGCTCCAACCTGCTGTAAAATGCTTGATTTCGAGAGTGAGCGAAACTAATGAAAACATTGTTGGGGTAAAACCTAAAGGGAAAGACCTAGCACCAAATCCAATTTGCCATCTGATCTAACTTCTGGAGGCAGTCAAAATGAGCCTTTGAATTCTTCCCTGCCTTATTCCTGTGCTGAGATACAGGCTGCTCCAACCTGCTGTAAAATGCTTGATTTCGAGAGTGAGCGAAACTAATGAAAACATTGTTGGGGTAAAACCTAAAGGGAAAGACCTAGCACCAAATCCAATTTGCCATCTGATCTAACTTCTGGAGGCAGTCAAAATGAGCCTTTGAATTCTTCCCTACCTTATTCCTGTGCTGAGATACAGGCTGCTCCAACCTGCTGTAAAATGCTTGATTTCGAGAGTGAGCGAAACTAATGAAAACATTGTTGGGGTAAAACCTAAAGGGAAAGACCTAGCACCAAATCCAATTTGCCATCTGATCTAACTTCTGGAGGCAGTCAAAATGAGCCTTAGAATTCTTCCCTACCTTATTCCTGTGCTGAGATACAGGCTGCTCCAACCTGCTGTAAAATGCTTGATTTCGAGAGTGAGCGAAACTAATGAAAACATTGTTGGGGTAAAACCTAAAGGGAAAGACCTAGCACCAAATCCAATTTGCCATCTGATCTAACTTCTGGAGGCAGTCAAAATGAGCCTTTGAATTCTTCCCTACCTTATTCCTGTGCTGAGATACAGGCTGCTCCAACCTGCTGTAAAATGCTTGATTTCGAGAGTGAGCGAAACTAATGAAAACATTGTTGGGGTAAAACCTAAAGGGAAAGACCTAGCACCAAATCCAATTTGCCATCTGATCTAACTTCTGGAGGCAGTCAAAATGAGCCTTAGAATTCTTCCCTACCTTATTCCTGTGCTGAGATACAGGCTGCTCCAACCTGCTGTAAAATGCTTGATTTCGAGAGTGAGCAAAACTAATGAAAACATTGTTGGGGTAAAACCTAAAGGGAAAGACCTAGCACCAAATCCAATTTGCCATCTGATCTAACTTCTGGAGGCAGTCAAAATGAGCATTTGAATTCTTCCCTACCTTATTCCTGTGCTGAGATACAGGCTGCTCCAACCTGCTGTAAAATGCTTGATTTCGAGAGTGAGCGAAACTAATGAAAACATTGTTGGGGTAAAACCTAAAGGGAAAGACCTAGCACCAAATCCAATTTGCCATCTGATCTAACTTCTGGAGGCAGTCAAAATGAGCATTTGAATTCTTCCCTACCTTATTCCTGTGCTGAGATACAGGCTGCTCCAACCTGCTGTAAAATGCTTGATTTCGAGAGTGAGCGAAACTAATGAAAACATTGTTGGGGTAAAACCTAAAGGGAAAGACCTAGCACCAAATCCAATTTGCCATCTGATCTAACTTCTGGAGGCAGTCAAAATGAGCCTTAGAATTCTTCCCTACCTTATTCCTGTGCTGAGATACAGGCTGCTCCAACCTGCTGTAAAATGCTTGATTTCGAGAGTGAGCGAAACTAATGAAAACATTGTTGGGGTAAAACCTAAAGGGAAAGACCTAGCACCAAATCCAATTTGCCATCTGATCTAACTTCTGGAGGCAGTCAAAATGAGCATTTGAATTCTTCCCTACCTTATTCCTGTGCTGAGATACAGGCTGCTCCAACCTGCTGTAAAATGCTTGATTTCGAGAGTGAGCGAAACTAATGAAAACATTGTTGGGGTAAAACCTAAAGGGAAAGACCTAGCACCAAATCCAATTTGCCATCTGATCTAACTTCTGGAGGCAGTCAAAATGAGCCTTTGAATTCTTCCCTGCCTTATTCCTGTGCTGAGATACAGGCTGCTCCAACCTGCTGTAAAATGCTTGATTTCGAGAGTGAGCGAAACAAATGAAAACATTGTTGGGGTAAAACCTAAAGGGAAAGACCTAGCACCAAATCCAATTTGCCATCTGATCTAACTTCTGGAGGCAGTCAAAATGAGCCTTAGAATTCTTCCCTACCTTATTCCTGTGCTGAGATACAGGCTGCTCCAACCTGCTGTAAAATGCTTGATTTCGAGAGTGAGCGAAACTAATGAAAACATTGTTGGGGTAAAACCTAAAGGGAAAGACCTAGCACCAAATCCAATTTGCCATCTGATCTAACTTCTGGAGGCAGTCAAAATGAGCCTTTGAATTCTTCCCTACCTTATTCCTGTGCTGAGATACAGGCTGCTCCAACCTGCTGTAAAATGCTTGATTTCGAGAGTGAGCGAAACTAATGAAAACATTGTTGGGGTAAAACCTAAAGGGAAAGACCTAGCACCAAATCCAATTTGCCATCTGATCTAACTTCTGGAGGCAGTCAAAATGAGCCTTAGAATTCTTCCCTACCTTATTCCTGTGCTGAGATACAGGCTGCTCCAACCTGCTGTAAAATGCTTGATTTCGAGAGTGAGCGAAACTAATGAAAACATTGTTGGGGTAAAACCTAAAGGGAAAGACCTAGCACCAAATCCAATTTGCCATCTGATCTAACTTCTGGAGGCAGTCAAAATGAGCCTTAGAATTCTTCCCTACCTTATTCCTGTGCTGAGATACAGGCTGCTCCAACCTGCTGTAAAATGCTTGATTTCGAGAGTGAGCGAAACTAATGAAAACATTGTTGGGGTAAAACCTAAAGGGAAAGACCTAGCACCAAATCCAATTTGCCATCTGATCTAACTTCTGGAGGCAGTCAAAATGAGCCTTAGAATTCTTCCCTACCTTATTCCTGTGCTGAGATACAGGCTGCTCCAACCTGCTGTAAAATGCTTGATTTCGAGAGTGAGCGAAACTAATGAAAACATTGTTGGGGTAAAACCTAAAGGGAAAGACCTAGGACCAAATCCAATTTGCCATCTGATCTAACTTCTGGAGGCAGTCAAAATGAGCCTTAGAATTCTTCCCTACCTTATTCCTGTGCTGAGATACAGGCTGCTCCAACCTGCTGTAAAATGCTTGATTTCGAGAGTGAGCGAAACTAATGAAAACATTGTTGGGGTAAAACCTAAAGGGAAAGACCTAGCACCAAATCCAATTTGCCATCTGATCTAACTTCTGGAGGCAGTCAAAATGAGCCTTAGAATTCTTCCCTACCTTATTCCTGTGCTGAGATACAGGCTGCTCCAACCTGCTGTAAAATGCTTGATTTCGAGAGTGAGCGAAACTAATGAAAACATTGTTGGGGTAAAACCTAAAGGGAAAGACCTAGCACCAAATCCAATTTGCCATCTGATCTAACTTCTGGAGGCAGTCAAAATGATCCTTAGAATTCTTCCCTACCTTATTCCTGTGCTGAGATACAGGCTGCTCCAACCTGCTGTAAAATGCTTGATTTCGAGAGTGAGCGAAACTAATGAAAACATTGTTGGGGTAAAACCTAAAGGGAAAGACCTAGCACCAAATCCAATTTGCCATCTGATCTAACTTCTGGAGGCAGTCAAAATGAGCCTTAGAATTCTTCCCTACCTTATTCCTGTGCTGAGATACAGGCTGCTCCAACCTGCTGTAAAATGCTTGATTTCGAGAGTGAGCGAAACTAATGAAAACATTGTTGGGGTAAAACCTAAAGGGAAAGACCTAGCACCAAATCCAATTTGCCATCTGATCTAACTTCTGGAGGCAGTCAAAATGAGCCTTAGAATTCTTCCCTACCTTATTCCTGTGCTGAGATACAGGCTGCTCCAACCTGCTGTAAAATGCTTGATTTCGAGAGTGAGCGAAACTAATGAAAACATTGTTGGGGTAAAACCTAAAGGGAAAGACCTAGCACCAAATCCAATTTGCCATCTGATCTAACTTCTGGAGGCAGTCAAAATGAGCCTTAGAATTCTTCCCTACCTTATTCCTGTGCTGAGATACAGGCTGCTCCAACCTGCTGTAAAATGCTTGATTTCGAGAGTGAGCGAAACTAATGAAAACATTGTTGGGGTAAAACCTAAAGGGAAAGACCTAGCACCAAATCCAATTTGCCATCTGATCTAACTTCTGGAGGCAGTCAAAATGAGCCTTAGAATTCTTCCCTACCTTATTCCTGTGCTGAGATACAGGCTGCTCCAACCTGCTGTAAAATGCTTGATTTCGAGAGTGAGCGAAACTAATGAAAACATTGTTGGGGTAAAACCTAAAGGGAAAGACCTAGCACCAAATCCAATTTGCCATCTGATCTAACTTCTGGAGGCAGTCAAAATGAGCCTTAGAATTCTTCCCTACCTTATTCCTGTGCTGAGATACAGGCTGCTCCAACCTGCTGTAAAATGCTTGATTTCGAGAGTGAGCGAAACTAATGAAAACATTGTTGGGGTAAAACCTAAAGGGAAAGACCTAGCACCAAATCCAATTTGCCATCTGATCTAACTTCTGGAGGCAGTCAAAATGAGCCTTAGAATTCTTCCCTACCTTATTCCTGTGCTGAGATACAGGCTGCTCCAACCTGCTGTAAAATGCTTGATTTCGAGAGTGAGCGAAACTAATGAAAACATTGTTGGGGTAAAACCTAAAGGGAAAGACCTAGCACCAAATCCAATTTGCCATCTGATCTAACTTCTGGAGGCAGTCAAAATGAGCCTTAGAATTCTTCCCTACCTTATTCCTGTGCTGAGATACAGGCTGCTCCAACCTGCTGTAAAATGCTTGATTTCGAGAGTGAGCGAAACTAATGAAAACATTGTTGGGGTAAAACCTAAAGGGAAAGACCTAGCACCAAATCCAATTTGCCATCTGATCTAACTTCTGGAGGCAGTCAAAATGAGCCTTAGAATTCTTCCCTACCTTATTCCTGTGCTGAGATACAGGCTGCTCCAACCTGCTGTAAAATGCTTGATTTCGAGAGTGAGCGAAACTAATGAAAACATTGTTGGGGTAAAACCTAAAGGGAAAGACCTAGCACCAAATCCAATTTGCCATCTGATCTAACTTCTGGAGGCAGTCAAAATGAGCCTTAGAATTCTTCCCTACCTTATTCCTGTGCTGAGATACAGGCTGCTCCAACCTGCTGTAAAATGCTTGATTTCGAGAGTGAGCGAAACTAATGAAAACATTGTTGGGGTAAAACCTAAAGGGAAAGACCTAGCACCAAATCCAATTTGCCATCTGATCTAACTTCTGGAGGCAGTCAAAATGAGCCTTAGAATTCTTCCCTACCTTATTCCTGTGCTGAGATACAGGCTGCTCCAACCTGCTGTAAAATGCTTGATTTCGAGAGTGAGCGAAACTAATGAAAACATTGTTGGGGTAAAACCTAAAGGGAAAGACCTAGCACCAAATCCAATTTGCCATCTGATCTAACTTCTGGAGGCAGTCAAAATGAGCCTTAGAATTCTTCCCTACCTTATTCCTGTGCTGAGATACAGGCTGCTCCAACCTGCTGTAAAATGCTTGATTTCGAGAGTGAGCGAAACTAATGAAAACATTGTTGGGGTAAAACCTAAAGGGAAAGACCTAGCACCAAATCCAATTTGCCATCTGATCTAACTTCTGGAGGCAGTCAAAATGAGCCTTAGAATTCTTCCCTACCTTATTCCTGTGCTGAGATACAGGCTGCTCCAACCTGCTGTAAAATGCTTGATTTCGAGAGTGAGCGAAACTAATGAAAACATTGTTGGGGTAAAACCTAAAGGGAAAGACCTAGCACCAAATCCAATTTGCCATCTGATCTAACTTCTGGAGGCAGTCAAAATGAGCCTTAGAATTCTTCCCTACCTTATTCCTGTGCTGAGATACAGGCTGCTCCAACCTGCTGTAAAATGCTTGATTTCGAGAGTGAGCGAAACTAATGAAAACATTGTTGGGGTAAAACCTAAAGGGAAAGACCTAGCACCAAATCCAATTTGCCATCTGATCTAACTTCTGGAGGCAGTCAAAATGAGCCTTAGAATTCTTCCCTACCTTATTCCTGTGCTGAGATACAGGCTGCTCCAACCTGCTGTAAAATGCTTGATTTCGAGAGTGAGCGAAACTAATGAAAACATTGTTGGGGTAAAACCTAAAGGGAAAGACCTAGCACCAAATCCAATTTGCCATCTGATCTAACTTCTGGAGGCAGTCAAAATGAGCCTTAGAATTCTTCCCTACCTTATTCCTGTGCTGAGATACAGGCTGCTCCAACCTGCTGTAAAATGCTTGATTTCGAGAGTGAGCGAAACTAATGAAAACATTGTTGGGGTAAAACCTAAAGGGAAAGACCTAGCACCAAATCCAATTTGCCATCTGATCTAACTTCTGGAGGCAGTCAAAATGAGCCTTAGAATTCTTCCCTACCTTATTCCTGTGCTGAGATACAGGCTGCTCCAACCTGCTGTAAAATGCTTGATTTCGAGAGTGAGCGAAACTAATGAAAACATTGTTGGGGTAAAACCTAAAGGGAAAGACCTAGCACCAAATCCAATTTGCCATCTGATCTAACTTCTGGAGGCAGTCAAAATGAGCCTTAGAATTCTTCCCTACCTTATTCCTGTGCTGAGATACAGGCTGCTCCAACCTGCTGTAAAATGCTTGATTTCGAGAGTGAGCGAAACTAATGAAAACATTGTTGGGGTAAAACCTAAAGGGAAAGACCTAGCACCAAATCCAATTTGCCATCTGATCTAACTTCTGGAGGCAGTCAAAATGAGCCTTAGAATTCTTCCCTACCTTATTCCTGTGCTGAGATACAGGCTGCTCCAACCTGCTGTAAAATGCTTGATTTCGAGAGTGAGCGAAACTAATGAAAACATTGTTGGGGTAAAACCTAAAGGGAAAGACCTAGCACCAAATCCAATTTGCCATCTGATCTAACTTCTGGAGGCAGTCAAAATGAGCCTTAGAATTCTTCCCTACCTTATTCCTGTGCTGAGATACAGGCTGCTCCAACCTGCTGTAAAATGCTTGATTTCGAGAGTGAGCGAAACTAATGAAAACATTGTTGGGGTAAAACCTAAAGGGAAAGACCTAGCACCAAATCCAATTTGCCATCTGATCTAACTTCTGGAGGCAGTCAAAATGAGCCTTAGAATTCTTCCCTACCTTATTCCTGTGCTGAGATACAGGCTGCTCCAACCTGCTGTAAAATGCTTGATTTCGAGAGTGAGCGAAACTAATGAAAACATTGTTGGGGTAAAACCTAAAGGGAAAGACCTAGCACCAAATCCAATTTGCCATCTGATCTAACTTCTGGAGGCAGTCAAAATGAGCCTTAGAATTCTTCCCTACCTTATTCCTGTGCTGAGATACAGGCTGCTCCAACCTGCTGTAAAATGCTTGATTTCGAGAGTGAGCGAAACTAATGAAAACATTGTTGGGGTAAAACCTAAAGGGAAAGACCTAGCACCAAATCCAATTTGCCATCTGATCTAACTTCTGGAGGCAGTCAAAATGAGCCTTAGAATTCTTCCCTACCTTATTCCTGTGCTGAGATACAGGCTGCTCCAACCTGCTGTAAAATGCTTGATTTCGAGAGTGAGCGAAACTAATGAAAACATTGTTGGGGTAAAACCTAAAGGGAAAGACCTAGCACCAAATCCAATTTGCCATCTGATCTAACTTCTGGAGGCAGTCAAAATGAGCCTTAGAATTCTTCCCTACCTTATTCCTGTGCTGAGATACAGGCTGCTCCAACCTGCTGTAAAATGCTTGATTTCGAGAGTGAGCGAAACTAATGAAAACATTGTTGGGGTAAAACCTAAAGGGAAAGACCTAGCACCAAATCCAATTTGCCATCTGATCTAACTTCTGGAGGCAGTCAAAATGAGCCTTAGAATTCTTCCCTACCTTATTCCTGTGCTGAGATACAGGCTGCTCCAACCTGCTGTAAAATGCTTGATTTCGAGAGTGAGCGAAACTAATGAAAACATTGTTGGGGTAAAACCTAAAGGGAAAGACCTAGCACCAAATCCAATTTGCCATCTGATCTAACTTCTGGAGGCAGTCAAAATGAGCCTTAGAATTCTTCCCTACCTTATTCCTGTGCTGAGATACAGGCTGCTCCAACCTGCTGTAAAATGCTTGATTTCGAGAGTGAGCGAAACTAATGAAAACATTGTTGGGGTAAAACCTAAAGGGAAAGACCTAGCACCAAATCCAATTTGCCATCTGATCTAACTTCTGGAGGCAGTCAAAATGAGCCTTAGAATTCTTCCCTACCTTATTCCTGTGCTGAGATACAGGCTGCTCCAACCTGCTGTAAAATGCTTGATTTCGAGAGTGAGCGAAACTAATGAAAACATTGTTGGGGTAAAACCTAAAGGGAAAGACCTAGCACCAAATCCAATTTGCCATCTGATCTAACTTCTGGAGGCAGTCAAAATGAGCCTTAGAATTCTTCCCTACCTTATTCCTGTGCTGAGATACAGGCTGCTCCAACCTGCTGTAAAATGCTTGATTTCGAGAGTGAGCGAAACTAATGAAAACATTGTTGGGGTAAAACCTAAAGGGAAAGACCTAGCACCAAATCCAATTTGCCATCTGATCTAACTTCTGGAGGCAGTCAAAATGAGCCTTAGAATTCTTCCCTACCTTATTCCTGTGCTGAGATACAGGCTGCTCCAACCTGCTGTAAAATGCTTGATTTCGAGAGTGAGCGAAACTAATGAAAACATTGTTGGGGTAAAACCTAAAGGGAAAGACCTAGCACCAAATCCAATTTGCCATCTGATCTAACTTCTGGAGGCAGTCAAAATGAGCCTTAGAATTCTTCCCTACCTTATTCCTGTGCTGAGATACAGGCTGCTCCAACCTGCTGTAAAATGCTTGATTTCGAGAGTGAGCGAAACTAATGAAAACATTGTTGGGGTAAAACCTAAAGGGAAAGACCTAGCACCAAATCCAATTTGCCATCTGATCTAACTTCTGGAGGCAGTCAAAATGAGCCTTAGAATTCTTCCCTACCTTATTCCTGTGCTGAGATACAGGCTGCTCCAACCTGCTGTAAAATGCTTGATTTCGAGAGTGAGCGAAACTAATGAAAACATTGTTGGGGTAAAACCTAAAGGGAAAGACCTAGCACCAAATCCAATTTGCCATCTGATCTAACTTCTGGAGGCAGTCAAAATGAGCCTTAGAATTCTTCCCTACCTTATTCCTGTGCTGAGATACAGGCTGCTCCAACCTGCTGTAAAATGCTTGATTTCGAGAGTGAGCGAAACTAATGAAAACATTGTTGGGGTAAAACCTAAAGGGAAAGACCTAGCACCAAATCCAATTTGCCATCTGATCTAACTTCTGGAGGCAGTCAAAATGAGCCTTAGAATTCTTCCCTACCTTATTCCTGTGCTGAGATACAGGCTGCTCCAACCTGCTGTAAAATGCTTGATTTCGAGAGTGAGCGAAACTAATGAAAACATTGTTGGGGTAAAACCTAAAGGGAAAGACCTAGCACCAAATCCAATTTGCCATCTGATCTAACTTCTGGAGGCAGTCAAAATGAGCCTTAGAATTCTTCCCTACCTTATTCCTGTGCTGAGATACAGGCTGCTCCAACCTGCTGTAAAATGCTTGATTTCGAGAGTGAGCGAAACTAATGAAAACATTGTTGGGGTAAAACCTAAAGGGAAAGACCTAGCACCAAATCCAATTTGCCATCTGATCTAACTTCTGGAGGCAGTCAAAATGAGCCTTAGAATTCTTCCCTACCTTATTCCTGTGCTGAGATACAGGCTGCTCCAACCTGCTGTAAAATGCTTGATTTCGAGAGTGAGCGAAACTAATGAAAACATTGTTGGGGTAAAACCTAAAGGGAAAGACCTAGCACCAAATCCAATTTGCCATCTGATCTAACTTCTGGAGGCAGTCAAAATGAGCCTTAGAATTCTTCCCTACCTTATTCCTGTGCTGAGATACAGGCTGCTCCAACCTGCTGTAAAATGCTTGATTTCGAGAGTGAGCGAAACTAATGAAAACATTGTTGGGGTAAAACCTAAAGGGAAAGACCTAGCACCAAATCCAATTTGCCATCTGATCTAACTTCTGGAGGCAGTCAAAATGAGCCTTAGAATTCTTCCCTACCTTATTCCTGTGCTGAGATACAGGCTGCTCCAACCTGCTGTAAAATGCTTGATTTCGAGAGTGAGCGAAACTAATGAAAACATTGTTGGGGTAAAACCTAAAGGGAAAGACCTAGCACCAAATCCAATTTGCCATCTGATCTAACTTCTGGAGGCAGTCAAAATGAGCCTTAGAATTCTTCCCTACCTTATTCCTGTGCTGAGATACAGGCTGCTCCAACCTGCTGTAAAATGCTTGATTTCGAGAGTGAGCGAAACTAATGAAAACATTGTTGGGGTAAAACCTAAAGGGAAAGACCTAGCACCAAATCCAATTTGCCATCTGATCTAACTTCTGGAGGCAGTCAAAATGAGCCTTAGAATTCTTCCCTACCTTATTCCTGTGCTGAGATACAGGCTGCTCCAACCTGCTGTAAAATGCTTGATTTCGAGAGTGAGCGAAACTAATGAAAACATTGTTGGGGTAAAACCTAAAGGGAAAGACCTAGCACCAAATCCAATTTGCCATCTGATCTAACTTCTGGAGGCAGTCAAAATGAGCCTTAGAATTCTTCCCTACCTTATTCCTGTGCTGAGATACAGGCTGCTCCAACCTGCTGTAAAATGCTTGATTTCGAGAGTGAGCGAAACTAATGAAAACATTGTTGGGGTAAAACCTAAAGGGAAAGACCTAGCACCAAATCCAATTTGCCATCTGATCTAACTTCTGGAGGCAGTCAAAATGAGCCTTAGAATTCTTCCCTACCTTATTCCTGTGCTGAGATACAGGCTGCTCCAACCTGCTGTAAAATGCTTGATTTCGAGAGTGAGCGAAACTAATGAAAACATTGTTGGGGTAAAACCTAAAGGGAAAGACCTAGCACCAAATCCAATTTGCCATCTGATCTAACTTCTGGAGGCAGTCAAAATGAGCCTTAGAATTCTTCCCTACCTTATTCCTGTGCTGAGATACAGGCTGCTCCAACCTGCTGTAAAATGCTTGATTTCGAGAGTGAGCGAAACTAATGAAAACATTGTTGGGGTAAAACCTAAAGGGAAAGACCTAGCACCAAATCCAATTTGCCATCTGATCTAACTTCTGGAGGCAGTCAAAATGAGCCTTAGAATTCTTCCCTACCTTATTCCTGTGCTGAGATACAGGCTGCTCCAACCTGCTGTAAAATGCTTGATTTCGAGAGTGAGCGAAACTAATGAAAACATTGTTGGGGTAAAACCTAAAGGGAAAGACCTAGCACCAAATCCAATTTGCCATCTGATCTAACTTCTGGAGGCAGTCAAAATGAGCCTTAGAATTCTTCCCTACCTTATTCCTGTGCTGAGATACAGGCTGCTCCAACCTGCTGTAAAATGCTTGATTTCGAGAGTGAGCGAAACTAATGAAAACATTGTTGGGGTAAAACCTAAAGGGAAAGACCTAGCACCAAATCCAATTTGCCATCTGATCTAACTTCTGGAGGCAGTCAAAATGAGCCTTAGAATTCTTCCCTACCTTATTCCTGTGCTGAGATACAGGCTGCTCCAACCTGCTGTAAAATGCTTGATTTCGAGAGTGAGCGAAACTAATGAAAACATTGTTGGGGTAAAACCTAAAGGGAAAGACCTAGCACCAAATCCAATTTGCCATCTGATCTAACTTCTGGAGGCAGTCAAAATGAGCCTTAGAATTCTTCCCTACCTTATTCCTGTGCTGAGATACAGGCTGCTCCAACCTGCTGTAAAATGCTTGATTTCGAGAGTGAGCGAAACTAATGAAAACATTGTTGGGGTAAAACCTAAAGGGAAAGACCTAGCACCAAATCCAATTTGCCATCTGATCTAACTTCTGGAGGCAGTCAAAATGAGCCTTAGAATTCTTCCCTACCTTATTCCTGTGCTGAGATACAGGCTGCTCCAACCTGCTGTAAAATGCTTGATTTCGAGAGTGAGCGAAACTAATGAAAACATTGTTGGGGTAAAACCTAAAGGGAAAGACCTAGCACCAAATCCAATTTGCCATCTGATCTAACTTCTGGAGGCAGTCAAAATGAGCCTTAGAATTCTTCCCTACCTTATTCCTGTGCTGAGATACAGGCTGCTCCAACCTGCTGTAAAATGCTTGATTTCGAGAGTGAGCGAAACTAATGAAAACATTGTTGGGGTAAAACCTAAAGGGAAAGACCTAGCACCAAATCCAATTTGCCATCTGATCTAACTTCTGGAGGCAGTCAAAATGAGCCTTAGAATTCTTCCCTACCTTATTCCTGTGCTGAGATACAGGCTGCTCCAACCTGCTGTAAAATGCTTGATTTCGAGAGTGAGCGAAACTAATGAAAACATTGTTGGGGTAAAACCTAAAGGGAAAGACCTAGCACCAAATCCAATTTGCCATCTGATCTAACTTCTGGAGGCAGTCAAAATGAGCCTTAGAATTCTTCCCTACCTTATTCCTGTGCTGAGATACAGGCTGCTCCAACCTGCTGTAAAATGCTTGATTTCGAGAGTGAGCGAAACTAATGAAAACATTGTTGGGGTAAAACCTAAAGGGAAAGACCTAGCACCAAATCCAATTTGCCATCTGATCTAACTTCTGGAGGCAGTCAAAATGAGCCTTAGAATTCTTCCCTACCTTATTCCTGTGCTGAGATACAGGCTGCTCCAACCTGCTGTAAAATGCTTGATTTCGAGAGTGAGCGAAACTAATGAAAACATTGTTGGGGTAAAACCTAAAGGGAAAGACCTAGCACCAAATCCAATTTGCCATCTGATCTAACTTCTGGAGGCAGTCAAAATGAGCCTTAGAATTCTTCCCTACCTTATTCCTGTGCTGAGATACAGGCTGCTCCAACCTGCTGTAAAATGCTTGATTTCGAGAGTGAGCGAAACTAATGAAAACATTGTTGGGGTAAAACCTAAAGGGAAAGACCTAGCACCAAATCCAATTTGCCATCTGATCTAACTTCTGGAGGCAGTCAAAATGAGCCTTAGAATTCTTCCCTACCTTATTCCTGTGCTGAGATACAGGCTGCTCCAACCTGCTGTAAAATGCTTGATTTCGAGAGTGAGCGAAACTAATGAAAACATTGTTGGGGTAAAACCTAAAGGGAAAGACCTAGCACCAAATCCAATTTGCCATCTGATCTAACTTCTGGAGGCAGTCAAAATGAGCCTTAGAATTCTTCCCTACCTTATTCCTGTGCTGAGATACAGGCTGCTCCAACCTGCTGTAAAATGCTTGATTTCGAGAGTGAGCGAAACTAATGAAAACATTGTTGGGGTAAAACCTAAAGGGAAAGACCTAGCACCAAATCCAATTTGCCATCTGATCTAACTTCTGGAGGCAGTCAAAATGAGCCTTAGAATTCTTCCCTACCTTATTCCTGTGCTGAGATACAGGCTGCTCCAACCTGCTGTAAAATGCTTGATTTCGAGAGTGAGCGAAACTAATGAAAACATTGTTGGGGTAAAACCTAAAGGGAAAGACCTAGCACCAAATCCAATTTGCCATCTGATCTAACTTCTGGAGGCAGTCAAAATGAGCCTTAGAATTCTTCCCTACCTTATTCCTGTGCTGAGATACAGGCTGCTCCAACCTGCTGTAAAATGCTTGATTTCGAGAGTGAGCGAAACTAATGAAAACATTGTTGGGGTAAAACCTAAAGGGAAAGACCTAGCACCAAATCCAATTTGCCATCTGATCTAACTTCTGGAGGCAGTCAAAATGAGCCTTAGAATTCTTCCCTACCTTATTCCTGTGCTGAGATACAGGCTGCTCCAACCTGCTGTAAAATGCTTGATTTCGAGAGTGAGCGAAACTAATGAAAACATTGTTGGGGTAAAACCTAAAGGGAAAGACCTAGCACCAAATCCAATTTGCCATCTGATCTAACTTCTGGAGGCAGTCAAAATGAGCCTTAGAATTCTTCCCTACCTTATTCCTGTGCTGAGATACAGGCTGCTCCAACCTGCTGTAAAATGCTTGATTTCGAGAGTGAGCGAAACTAATGAAAACATTGTTGGGGTAAAACCTAAAGGGAAAGACCTAGCACCAAATCCAATTTGCCATCTGATCTAACTTCTGGAGGCAGTCAAAATGAGCCTTAGAATTCTTCCCTACCTTATTCCTGTGCTGAGATACAGGCTGCTCCAACCTGCTGTAAAATGCTTGATTTCGAGAGTGAGCGAAACTAATGAAAACATTGTTGGGGTAAAACCTAAAGGGAAAGACCTAGCACCAAATCCAATTTGCCATCTGATCTAACTTCTGGAGGCAGTCAAAATGAGCCTTAGAATTCTTCCCTACCTTATTCCTGTGCTGAGATACAGGCTGCTCCAACCTGCTGTAAAATGCTTGATT
>NW_027144918.1:0-30651 GCF_026170545.1 Melanerpes formicivorus
AGGATATTTCTGTTGTTTGTTTCAAGATATTTCAGGTAGCCTGTCAGCATGTGTGTTGAAAATCAAATTAAGACCCAGTCAGGTAACAGGAAGGGCAAAAAAAAAGAAGAAGAAAAAGTTATCACAAATCAAGGAGGAAGTTGGATAGAAGCTGAAGTCAGAGCTGGAGCCTGGGGGCAGCTCTGTGGGTGCAGGGTAGGGTCTGCCAGTCCTGTACCTTGTCTGGGAACAGGTTTGTCACCCCCTATGTCATGGGCAGCTTCATCCACCCATCCTGGCAACTCCCCAGATCCTCCAGCTCTGACCTGGCTGCTAAAATAAAAACTAAGGAATAAAAGCAGTGAAGCAGGGTAGGAACAGGGTAATAGTGCCGAGGAAGGGGCTGCAGGAGCCTCACCTCTTCTACCACTTTGTGAATGACTATGCCTTGCTCTGGGAAGGAAACAGCAGACATTTCATGGGAAAAATAGTTCCTTTCTCATTTTTTTTTTTTTTTAAATAGTAAACTGTTGATCATATTCCTATACCAACTTAGTAGGAATAGCTCCTTAACATGAAAGGTTAGAACAAGCACTTTTGTATCTGTTGGAGTTCCAAGAATACACAATAAGGACAGTTATGTCTGCAGGCATGTAAAAGTGTATGCATCAGCTCCTCAGACTGCAGTGCCCAAACACAGCCAACATACTGAGCAGCTCAGCAGGCTAGAGAGGATTAACACATCAAGAGCAAAATGCAGTGAAAAAGCTTTTTATTTTTCCTCCTGTCCATGCTGCCTTCCCGAGGACCACGCTAAAAAGACTGTACTGCACCAGGTGCCGTATGGCATCATTACATTTCAGATGTGCCAGCAGATAATTTAGATAAAGCCAAACAGGCACAAGGACACACAGAAGCATTACCAGTCACAACTCCAAAGATGACAGGTAGTTACCACAATTTGCTAAGAGGCTGCAGCTGTGAACTCTGTTTTTCTTTTACTTTTTGCCCTCCCACTCAGCAACCTTAAGAAACTGGAGTTTAAGTTTCTTTTAAGGTGAAGGGCTACAAGGAAGCCAAAGAAAGCCTCAAGGGAATATATTGACTTTGGATATTTGATCCAGCTTTTTACATTGCTACTCTAGGCCCAGTTCTGAGAAAAAGAAATCCCTTTATCCTCTGATTCCCTACCTAATCAAAACCAGGCTATTTTACCCTAATAGCCAAGCCACACTGCTTAACACCTGCATTGATTTCAGACCCTGGAGAGGCAAATCTGAAAGATTTTTTTCTTGAAGGACTAGTCAGAAAGGACAGTAATTTCTGCTGCTGCTCTTACAGAGCTGTACCTTTGTCACAAAATACTACTCTCCCCATCCAGAAAACAAATGGTGCCACAGTGCAAGGAGGGACTGTGGGAATGCAGGCAATGATGGGTGCAGGCAGCAGCCCCAGAGCAGTCTCACAGCACCTTCCAGCACAGTATAGGACTGAAAAAGGGTGACAGCAGTCCCATCTTGGCTCTCAGTGGGGCTGTGCCTTTTGTCTGCACATGGAAAGTGTCAGAGGATGATGGCCTGTGGCACAGCCTCCAAGTTGCTGCAGGAGCAGGGAAGTGTGGCTTTTACCAGGGCAGGTCTAACATTAGCTACAGCTTCCTCAGCAGGCAGATGCCTTCATCTCATGTGTTGTAACTCCAAGGAGGGAGACAAGAAAAACTGCAGCACCAGAGTGTTAGGTGTGATACACATTACATCATAGACAAGGGCATTTTTGAACCCTACTCCAGGCTCTATTAGGCTTCCTCTGTCCTGGGGAAACAATGGCTGCCCCTGACCCCAAACCTAACCTTAACCCAGCCTCCTCCAATGAACAGAGGGCAGTGGACAAACAAGAGTTTTCCACAGAAAAGAGGTTTCAGGGTTCTAGCAGCTCTACGGGGTAAATATTGTCAAAGGTGAAGAGGATGACAGGGAAGGTTATCAGCAGGCAAAATAAGTTTCTCTTGAGGAATCCAGGCTTTACAAAATGCCATAGGGAAATCCAGTAAAAGCCAACTCCTATTTATTATCTGTTTTTCTGGAAAATTGCAGCAGGAGCAATGGAAATGTGGGGATGCCTCACTTCTTACCATTTCCCTTGAAAATATAACACACCAGACAGGCCAAAAAGACTGAACACTGTGCATCCCTTCCAGGGAACATCATTACAGAGAAAACAATTATTAAATCAATGAATAAATCAAAAGCTAGAAGTTGTTTTTCTTTTTCAGGTGTTATTTACCTTGCAGATGGGACCAAGAGGAATACAGAATGCAAATGTCTGAGCCTGGTCTTGGAGCAGTATGAGGGTCACTATCCTCATTGATGCAACTGCTTCAAAACAAGATGTGGGCAATCAGCTGGACTCTCATGCCCTGCAGCTGGGGGAAAGAAGGCTTTTTTTTTTCCCCCAAGAGGGCTAGTAAATGCCTATGGTTTGGGGTTTTTTTTTCTTCCTATGCAGCACTGAACATGGTCCCTTGCCAGGCCTCTTTTGGGTCATTCTGGACAGGTGTCTGCTGCTTGGGATGCCGTGAAGATGGCCTCCCATGCCCTGCATCCGGGGTGAGGAAGTTTTCTATACTCCCAGGATGGGTATTCTTTCTTGGTTTCCCTGGGAGGTGCTTTTTTTCCCCTGTAGCATTGGGCCCTTTTGGCTTGGTCCTTGCTGCTGCTCATGTACCATGGAGATGGCCTCTTGTGCCCCACATCTGGGGGGAGGAAGCTTTATACATGAAAGGTGGTTGTAGCCAGGAGGGGGTTGATCTCTTCTCCCAGGCAACCAGCACCAGAACAAGAGGACACAGTCTCAAGCTACACCAGGGGAAGTTTAGGCTTGAGGTGAGGAGAAAGTTCTTCACAGAGAGAGTCATTCGTCATTGGAATGTGCTGCCCGGGGAGGTGGTGGAGTCACCGTCTGTGGAGGTGTTCAAGAGGGGATTGGACGTGGCACTTGGTGCCATGGTCTAGTCATGGGGTCTGGGGTGACAGGTTGGACTTGATGATCTTTAAGTTCTCTTTCAACCTTGGTGATACTGTGTGATACACTCCTAGGATGGGAAAGCTTCTTGGGTTTCCCTGGAACTGCTTGTTGCAGTGGGCAGTGTGTTTTTTCCAGGTAGGCTCCTCTCCAGCACTTTGAGCTTTGCAGCACAAGCACAAAACTTTGGAAGCACTTCCCTGCAAGTCTTTCCACCAGCCTTAAATGCTAATGTACTATATAACCCCACCATGCGCCAAGGGACCCTTTACATTATTTAAAGGCTGCCACTCAGGTGTGAACCTTTTTATTGATTTACCATTCACTTCTTATCCTCTCCTGGATGCATTAGGCAGCTGCAGCCTGTGACTGGTATTGAAGAATAACAATTCCATTTGCTTGAATCTGATTTAACACTGCTCACTTTTGCAGCCCATATAATTCTCCTCACTGTGGTTTGTGTGACATTAATGACAAAATAAATAATTCAGCGTGGTTTTCACCCAAATGTAGCTCTGTCAGGAACTAATATATAATCTTTGCTAGCTTATATAATGGAACAAGCCACGGAATTGTACTTTTAAAGGTTGAAACTCTCATTTTAATGGAATTTGGTGGCAAAACTCCCCTGAGACCCAGTCGTAGCTAACAGGTACAATCTCCCACTCCTGTTCCTGCCACTCTATCTTCTCATTTAGCTCTCACATTTACTCACAGCACCCACCCAGAAGCATTGTGCCTTCTTAGCCTGTACATCTTACAAAACAGTCTGGCTTTTTGTGAAGCTGCACTTAGTTTGAAGGGACCATGAGCTGAATCCGAACAGCAGCAGGGAAATCTGCACAGGGTAATTAGGAGGAAAGACAGCACTTACTTCACTAATGAGACCTGGCAGCAAGACTTTGTGAATTAGACCACTCCCTTTCTGGCTTTCAGGGTGATGGGTTCAGTGATGCATCCTGCCACTCCAAGCATTTGAGGAAGGTTGTTTGGCAATAGAAGAACTTTAACAAAACTGCTATTAAAATAAAAAAAGAAGAGAAAGAGAGAGAGAGAGAAGTAAAACAAACCACTACTTGTGTTTTGGACATTCATGACAAAATTTCCACTAACTTCACTGAGGCCAGGATGTGTCTCTCACTACTCATTCCCTCAGTCCCTTTACTGGTAGTTTTTCGTTGTTTCTTATATACTTGCTCCTACTTGCTCTGTGATCGTTAATGCTGCCCCTGAGCTGCTGTGATAAAATTGTTGTCAATAGCTGCATAGTTTCTGCATAAAGGAACACTCCTACCAAGAAAAACCTTGCAGCTTACAGTGCTACCTTCCATTAGAAGTATATCAGTTCCAAAAATATCTCAGGGTTGTGTTCGAAGCAAGATCCTTATTTCCTTGTAATTTTATGTTCACCCCCTGCTCTTTTTTCCCCACTTAATTTGACTGTAAGCAATACATTAGGTGATGGTAAATACATCATGCCAAATTATTCTCCCCTGGAGCAGGGTCAATTTGATATTCAGATTGGCTTTTCATTTATCCTGGGTCTGCAAAGCAATTTTGTTTTCTTTCAGCTTCAATTTACCTAAATTATTGGTATCTGATTTTTGATTTTGCAGAATTGAACTGTCTAGGCTGCTATCCAGGGTGTTTTTAACTCATGTCCACAAAGTCTGTTTTTCTTGTTGTGCAGTCACAATTGCTGCTTAGAAAGATCAGTGTGCATCAGGTAGCTGATGAAATAAAGGCTAACGAATTCTCACAGAGAGAGATATCATTACAGCTTGTGGTTTCAAAATCCTTCTAAATAAGATAATAATGAATAGGTGATACATTTCAAAGTATACTCTAAGTAAAACTGTTAAAAATCCTTGGAGCTAGAAAATGTGTGTCAGGAAAGGGATGCATCTGCCCCTAAAAACAACTGTGACTAGAAGGAGTCAGAGACAACTAAGGTATCTGTTTGGGTTTTCCTTCCCCAGTCCTGGCCAAGACAACTACTAACAAATTCCAGGTCCCTTTCCAACCCACATCTCCCCTGGGAAGCCCTTCACACCCCCACTCCAGCCATACTTTGGCCTCTTGTTCTCCCAGCATGAACACTGACCCCAACAGTAACCATAACCATGCAGTATCTCCTGTATCATCATATTCAGACTGCACTGGCTGCTTTACAGAAACAGACTGGCCTGAAGTCCTGATTGGCCAAACAATGGAATTAGCTGAGAAGCTGTTGATTTATCAAGCCAAACCCTAGAGCTTAACATGAAAACTCTTATTTTGGAATGACATTAAAGCTACCTGCTCAGTATATAGAGACTTTAGCCACAACAGTGACACCAGCACAGTCAGGAATGAGCAGGTGGAGGGTCCCAGAAAATTTTAACTAAATTATACAACCTTGTTGGTTGAAGTAATTTTTGTCCAATATTGTTAAGAGAGTGAGATATAAATATCAAAGTATAAGATTAAATTAGATGCAGCTCAGGTAGTAGGAAAAAGCACTGCTTATTTCTTTCAGTGAGTTCATGAAGCTAAAAACCCCAGGTAAACCTCAAATACTTAAGGTACACAAGGTGAACCTATTTGCATCCTCCCCTTTGCCAACAAGCTAAAGTAATTCTAGAGTTCAAAACTCATTTTCCTTCCTATTGCTCTAATCTTGCAGATTGGTGAGGCTGCCATCAAGTAGATGATGGTCACTGACACAGCAATGGTCATAAACTAAGTTTGCAAAATGTTTCCCATTTAGAAGAGGCTGTTACCTGAGAAGTATCAGAGGTGGCTGAGCAGCCCTGTTCTCTCTCTAGTAACCATTACTCTACACATCTAAGCTTAGATCAAGTGCCTTTAGATTTCAGGGCTGGAGCCTGTGCTGCATGTTTGTCCTGGTTTGAGGCAAGGCAAATCTTCTCTTGCCCCTAAAAGGGGCAAAAGGATGACACACAAATGGATTGCAAAAGTGATGGAAAGTTTAAATGGAAAGCACTATGTGTTTTACAGAAGCTACAAGCATAGTGACAAAAGAATCCCAAAGCATACAGAATCTCCTATAGCACACCCAAAAGCCTCCCAACACTTCCTATCTCCCCACCTGAAGGTATACCCAATCCCCCCAGGGCTCTTTCTTCCCCCCCACTGCTAGGCTAGTCTCAGCTGGCCAGATCTGAGACTGCCCCCCTGCCCCCCCTCCCAAGAGGCCTGGAGATAACTCCCCACCATTACCCGATAAGGAGCATCTCCCATGGGAGCAGAGAGGGAAGAAAGAGGAAAAGAATGACGTTGCAGATGGATTTATAGGGCGTGGGATATTATGGGTATGAAATACGCTGCTTTCTGCGTCCACCTATTGGGTTGGGCACCTGGGATACCAGAGGTGTGACTTATGTGGCAGGAACAGGAGGCACTCAGCCTAAACTGCCACAATGTCCTAGCTCCATCCTACAGGTTGGATATATCAGAGAAAGAAGCAAAACTTAAATTTGCACCATGAGGACATCAGCACTAGTCTCATAATATGTCACGTATGGAAACAGACATCAAACTGCCCTCTGTGAAAGTGATCTAAGGAAAGTGGAGCTCCTGCAAAGGGTTATGTTCCTGCCTGTACTGATTTGCTCAGTACCATCTTCAGCTTAACTGTCCATTTATTTTGAACTGCATGCAATACTTATGGAAGCATATGTGGGACTGACAGGAATACAAATGAATTACTTAGGTCTGGAGTTACAACAATGACACCAGGAAATTAATTCCCAGGGGCTTTAAAAGAGGAAAGGGGGGGAAAAGTAAAATAACTGTTGCCTTTTGCTTGAGTTCCTAATATTTTCAGCTTCTAAAAATATTACCTTAGTTAACTTTCTACACTAAACTTTTTCATGATAGAAATAAAGTTCTTTTCATTACAAACAAAAAAGCATGTTCCCTGGCGTAGCAGCCCTACTAACACATTTAAGGCATCTCCCAGGGTAGAGCCATTCCATATTGGAGAGAATTTTCATTTGAACCAGAGGCTGGATGGCACTTTTCATTTCTGCACCCCACAGCAGACAGGAGCAGCCGGCTGGGGTCTTTTAGAAGCAAAACTGTGCTGTTAAGTGGATTGACTGTATTCAGCAATGCAGCAATTCTCTGTGTTCCCATAAATTGCAGCCTAGAAAACACTAGCTGGTGTCTGGCCTTGTTTATCACAAACTGCAGGAGCTGATGACTTCCACTTGCACCCCAGTCCTCCTGAAAAAAGGGCCGTGATAAAGAGGGAGGGAAAGGTGGAGCTCACCACAGGTGCCGACTCTTTGGAGCAATAACTATTTTGTCCGTGTAAAGCAATTACCATGGGATTTTGAAGGATGAAATCTGCTGTGCTCTAAGGCTGACAATGACAAGCATTTTGTTACTTTGGTACCAGCGTTTCCATCTAGCTGTCGGGGCCTCGGCACCCTACATTTCCCTCTTCATGTATTGCTTTCCATTTCCTGTCAGCTTTGAGGCTGGGAAGGAGAAACAATGACTCCTTCCAAGCCCTTGTGCCAGCTGATCACAAAGGTTGAGGAGTTGGGGTCTCATGTAAAAGTTTAGCTTCTTTGAAAAGTTGCTCTTAAAAGCCAGCATCCCTGGTGCCAGCTGAGCAATTATTTGCCACAACCCATCCCACAGCTCCTGTCCGAAAGCGCTGCAGTGGAAAGCAAGGGCTTAGACTCCTCACTCAGCAGCATACTCAGAAGACTTGCCAAACCCATGCACAGCCTCCTCCCACACCTCTGAGATACTGTGAATAGTTTTCCTGGTGAAGCAGAATACAAACACAACACAGAATCCACATGACATGGTACTGTCAAGGGCAGCAAAGAGCAATCGGTGAGCCAGCCCTGCTCTAAATGCCACCAGAATATTTATAACCCGAGTCTTTTGTCCAGGAAGCTGCAACCTAATTTAAGCTCCTGTTTCCTGCTTAGTTTCCTCTTCTCAAACACATGATAGTTTTCTATTGTTAATGTCCAGAGTTTCATGCTCCCAGTGTTCTGAACTGGTTTGTTGCTTTCCTGTAGGTACAACCTCTCCTCCTACCACATAGAGCAGCTGATATGGTCACCTTTGCTGGCAGCTCAGCTTCACAGGATCAAGATCATTAACAGTGAATAAATCACTCACAGCTGTCTGTGCATACTCTTGAACAAGAACCGTTTCACACAACAGGCTACCCAGCTGTAACCTCCCATCTTGGTTTGAGTAGCTCCTTTCAGGTGTATTCCTACTCCTTCATAGTAATTTTTGCTAGACCAGAAGTCAGTGCTGCACAGAAAAGCATACTGTGCACAGGTATCAAATGTGCAGGGATCTTAGGAAATTAACTGGCAGCAGTGAGGCTACGGCTAAGGATTTTCAGCAAAATCATAACTGGATCTGAAGCAATGTGAAGGTCCTAGCAGGAGCAGGCGCAGGCATGCAGAAGTTGCACAGCTCTTAGCACACTCATCTGACTCAATGCAGCCTCTCCCTGAGTTACTACAAGGTGAGAGAGGGATAGAGCACAGAGCCTGACCACTCATCCCTGCCTACAGCACCATGCTCAGTCCATGCTCAGGATTCCCCCAAAATAGCCCACATCCCTCTTATACACCCTCTGGCTATGTGGCCGTTGTGCATTTTGACACACACGTGCCCTTTGGAGGGTCTTTTCATGCCCTGTCTTTTCTACAGCCTCAAGAAAGGCTATGTCTCCCCTAAAAGACACATTTGCACTTTGAGGGGAGCACAACTCATCTCCTATGCACTGGACTAAACATCTTCCTTTTGTTCATCTAGTAATGCATAGCGTGCAGGGGAACACTAGATTAAAGACTTCACCAGTGCAAGCATATAATTGCTATTACTGCAGTTAGAAAACATACCTATTTCAAAGACACCCTTTTAGATTTTGTGCATTCAACAGAGGTAGGTGAAATGCTGCAGGACAGCATTTTATTTGTGAAATAACTGCAGAGCTGATTGATTGAAACCACTGACCATCACTGGCATTGGAATGGGAAAAACAAGCAAAACATTTTCAATTTGTATTTCAAATTGTAACTCAAGGCTAAATCAAAAGTACTGACAAGCTGTCAACACTATCAACAACAACAAAAAAAACCCAATCAAAACTAAATGGAAGAGATTATGACTTTTACTACCTAGCTAATAATTCAATTACTCACCCGGCACTAAGGTGAGGGCAGAGAGCCAGAACATGCCCTGCCATTGGCGCGGGGGAGATTTAGGTAGGTAATTCCATTAGCACCATAGAAGTCCCTTCACATAAATCTTTGTGGCATTAATGAGGAAGTGAAGCATCAATAATACAAGAAGTTTAGGAATGGTTCCTTAGTTCCATTTCTGGATCTCAAGCAAGGACATCTCAGGTTTCCCATCTCTGCCAGAGCATGGCTTGTACATAACTTCACCTAGGCTCAGGTCTTGGGCTCCACTGCAGTGGTTTAGAGGTCTCATAGTGGCCCTGGAAGAAGGGAAATGAAAACTATTGTAAATAGCAAGAAACAGAAGTGCTATTTCCTTAGCATTCACAAATGCAGATGCCCTTAAAAGCTGTGCATTAAATTACATGGCAAAGGAAGAGGAGTTAAGCGTTCAGGAGTGAGTGGATTTGCTCCGTGCAGCAAATGCACAAAGCACTTGACTCTGTAACATCCTCACCAAGTAATTGTTTGAAGGCTCTTGGTGTCGCAGCTATTGTTTCATCTCCTTATCGGTACCTCACACTGCCGCAGGCTCTGAAGCTTTTCCCACCCGAGAGGGCCCCCCCGGGATGCTCTCACTCACGCAGAGCTCCATTAAGATGAAAGTCCTCCGAGCCTCTGCCCATCTTCCTGTGCACTGTCTCTGCAGATTCACACATTATGGAGCAAAAGAAGAGGTTTTGTTCCTAAGTTAAAAAGGTATCACTGCTGCTGGAGCAAAAATAAAGTAAAAAGAAAGAATAAAGCAAGAGAAAAAGATAAAAGAAAAAGCAAAAAGCAGGAGAAAAGGGGAAAAAAAGAACAGGCAAGAGAAAAGGGGGAAAAAAGAACAGGCAAGAGAAAAGGGGAACAAAAGAACAGGCAAGAGAAAAGGGGAACAAAAGAAAAGGCAAGAGAAAAGGAGAACAAAAGAAAAGGCAAGAGAAAAGTAAAAAAAAGGAAAGGCAAGAGAAAAGGGAACAAAAGAAAAGGCAAGAGAAAAGGGGAAAAAAGAAAAGGCAAGAGAAAAGGGAAAAAAAGAAAAGGCAAGAGAAAAGGGAAAAAAAGAAAAGGCAAGAGAAAAGGGAAAAAAAAGGCAAGAAAAAAAGGAAAAAAAAGAAAAAGCAAGAGAAAAGGAAAAAAAAAAAAAGAAAAAGAGAAAAAAAAAAAAAAGCAAAAAAAAAAAGCAAAGCACAAACCTGGTTGCTAATCCAGTGGTGGTTCTTCCCAGGACAGCTTGGTCTGATAGAGATAGGACTTGTCAGATAAATTAGTTTATGTTTTCCAGGAGCTGCTGCTACATAATCATGCCAAGCTTGTTAGCAATTAAAATCACAAGTTATTCAAAATATTGGTTTAAGCTAAAAAACCCCACATCTTTCTTCAGTGCCTGAGAGAAGGAAAATAGCAATTCCCTGGGAGGCAGACACCAGCCTTTCTGAAATACTGGTGTGGCAAGGTGACAAGGACCACCACTGGTGGGAAAATAGGTGCTCAGCAGACTGTGACTGGAGGAAGGGACTGGGACCTTCCTGAGCACCTTCTCAGCCAGACCAAACAGGAAAGGACCACAAACCCTGCATAGCTGTTTCTTGATCAAAGTCTGAAGGGATTATTTTCCTAAAAGGGAATTTTATTTGAAATTTTGTGGTGGGTCAAAGAACTTCCAGCTGTACAATGTTTGCTCTTTTTTTAATGTACTGGAGAAGCCTGAAACAACAAAAACCTGTCCATCTGTTTTCTAATTACTTTTGGTTCTTGAGGGCTCTTTTTTCTGGCCTACCAACGCTCCTCACTTTTGACTGTTGCAATTTCAAATGAACCCTTCAGTAGCACATCAAGGGAAGATTCACCTGGCTGCCTGGGTTACAGATTCATTCATTTACATTATCCACATGCCAGCACTTTTCTGCTGGGCTGCTGTTTTTAAACTTTGATGCTCTTATCAGTGTGAGAGGCAAGAGCAGTTAAAGAAAAACCTCTCTCCCCACTGACCAAATCCTAAATTCTTTCCTGCTGTTTAGATACTAATCCATATCCCAATCTGGCAAACACATCTCCTCCTATACTGCCCTAAGATCTCTGAACTAAGTGGAGGAACCAGGAGAAAAGTTGGTATGATGAACTCCTTGAGTTTGGAGGGTGGAGACACAGCATGTGTTCTTATTTTTGCCTTTCCAGTGCTACTACTTCTTGGAAAGAAAATCTTTGCAGTAGGCTTAACCTTTACAAGAGTCCCAGAAGATGAAATCAAAGCTTTCACAGTCCACTCTTGCACATCCCAGCCAGGCCTTTACACACAGAGATGAAGAAAGTCCTTGTACAGCGATTATTTGGCCTTTCATTCACACAAGCAACATACAAATGCATACACTGGAGCTGCACCCTGGCCCAAGCTTGATTACAGACTTGGCTAGACCTGTTATGAGCAGTGCTGTGTCTCTCAGCAAACACCCAGTGCTCAGCTAAAGTAGAAGCAGTTGCAGCAGCCTTATGCCATCTGAGAGCCTGCTCTCTCAAAGTATTTATTTCACCCTGGCTTCAGAAACCTTTTGCAACTGTGTTGGCAGATAGGGAATTTAACTCTAAGTCTCACGATATTGGGTGCTGCTCAGCTTTCATTTAAAAACAATCAAGGTTTCTAATTGCAGCAGCAAACATAGAACACTCAGTGAAAAAGTCCTAAAGGTTGGAAACCTGACAGTAAATAAAAAGACCCTCTTCCTTCTCTGCCCAGTGTTCTCAGGACTCTTAAATAAATGGCACAGGAGGCCCAATTTGTATATACAAAGTTTCATTTCTGAAATACTGATATTAAAATAGTGGGATTGGCTGGCAGGGAAAGAAGTATCAGTATCACTAAGGTTGGAAGAGACCTCACAGATCATCGAGTCCCAACCTGTCACCACAGAAGAAGGAAACAATTGTTTTAAGCATTATTAATTACTTACTTTTATAATCGTTGTAAGAAGATTAAAACATTTTTACTGTAGCTTGGAAGAGGAAAACTCGTACATTGATAGCAACTGTTGCAAATAGGGTTCCACAAGACAGTTTAACAACCCAGTGGCATTATCAGTTGCATCCCTTCAACATTTGTGTATCACCAGGATGTGAATTCAGCAGACCACAGGGATTAGTGAGCAGCTCTGGAGTACCTTGAATAGAAGAAAAGCAGAGCTGAAGTTTTCTTTTAAACTAGACCACTGTGAATTATGTCACATTTGGCTTTGAAAATCACTATCATAGCCTTTCCTAAATCTTGGAGCCTCAGAACTGGTAAGGAATAAAGCCTGCAGTATTTCTGATTGAATGGGAAAGGGTATGTCTGTTTTCACAAAGCCAGCTGGCTGGAAGAGGAAGGGAATTGGGATGGCCAGAGTCTCATAGTCTAACTGTAAATGATGATTCTTTCTTCCAAACATTTGCTAGTTTTTAAATTCAAGTTTAAAAGAGCACTTTTCCTTACACTTACACACCCACACAGTTAATGGGGAGTAAAAATATGTCTGCCTATGGCCAGAAGTGCTACTCCTGTTTGGGAGAAACAGGTTATTGTGAAAAATCCATGTAATTGGTTTTCATAGCCCAAAGCAAATCAGGAATAATTTCTTATAGTAAAGGAGCAGATTTATACTGAAGTGTCCCTTGAAATTTCCTCATTCAAAGGCTGAGGACTCTAATGACTACCTTCAAATTGCTATCAGTAAAAGTCTAGGCAAAAATGAAATTCAGTGTGCAATTTGGCAAACAGCTGTATGTTCACAGCCTTTAGCAACTAATCTAATCTGGGCTCTAATTTCTCTTTGTGTAGATTTGTAACGTATACAGTCTTGAAATTAATAAGGCCATTAGCACAAGTAGATTTACTCAGGCCCATAAGTGCTTGCAGAATTAAATCCGGTTTATAATCAGCTGGCACTGGGCCAGCCCTACCCCTAACCAGTGTCATACGAGTGAAAAGGCTACTTGTGGTTTCCCCCTTCCCAGCAAGTCTCTTACCAATACCCATGGTAAAGGCACCCATGAGCTGGAGACCAAACTACTGCTGCACAACCCCAAGAAGAGCTATCAGGGAATCACAGAATGTAAGGGACTGGAAGGGACCTCCAATGATCATACAGTCCAACTGCCTGGCTGCAGCAAGACCACCTAGAGCAGGTCACGGAGGAACACATCCAGGAGGGTTTTGAATGTCTCCAGAGAAGGAGACTGCATAGCTTCTCTTGGCAGCCTGTTCCAGTGTTCTGCCACACTCACAGTGAAAAAGTGTATGTTTAGGCAGAACCCCCTGTGCTGCAGCTTGCCCCTGTTGCCCCTTGTCCTGTCATTGGACATCACTGAGAGGAGCCTGGTTCCATCTTCCTGATGTTTGCTCTTCATATTTTTGTAAATGTGAATTAGGTCAGTCTGCAGTCTCCTCCAAACTAAAGAGCCCCAGCTCCCTCAGCCTTTCCTCATAAGGGAGATGTGCCACTCCCTTAATTATCTGGAGTCTTTCAAACAGTTCCCTGAACTGCTTGAAACTTCAGGTCCCAGCTCTGAATGATCCATGGTCAGATGGCAGCACCAAGGCAAAAAGTGACTTGGGAGAGTGTCCCTTTCCCAGAGCTACAGCATTTGTACTGATCCCTTCCCCACCGATCCAGAGGCAAGGGGATGGCAGTGCAGAAGTGAATTGCCTGCCATTTCATTCCTCCTTTCCTTGTGGATGAGCCTTCTGAATTCAGAATGAGAGACTGCCTCTGATTAAATTGAATCAAATGTTTATGTTTACAAGACATTTTAGCAGACAAACCATTTTCACTGTCAGACAGAGATATGACAATGGTGATAACTCAAATTTTTGGAGTGAAATGGCTTTGGAAAGCTTTCCTGCCATTACAGTCTACGAATGTCAACGGGTCCAGCTAAGTACAGGCAAAGATTAATGGCAGCACTTTCTGCTTTTTTGTTTGTTTGTTTGTTTTCCCCCACCACCAGAAAGAGCTCTATGCAATGCTGGCTGACAGGGATGCCCCAAAAAGGGATGAAGGAAAACTCCATATAATATTCTTATGATTTGCAATATATTGAATTTATCTTTGCTTTCCCTGTTCAAAATAGGTAGCGACAGATACTGCTATGAGTTGAACACTGAATTAGTTGCCTTCTGAAATATAGAGGTGTCTAAACAGCTAAAATATCTTTCCAGAGTAAGGAAAAACACTGACATTAAAAGAAAATTCAGAAAAACATAACAAAAAATATATAAAATAAAGCACCTGCTGTATTTTAGAACCACATCTCATCAATGTAAGAATAATAATCTTGACTTTGAGTCTGGTTTTCAAGTCATTGTTTTTGAACTGAAGCCCCAGAATTCCTTGGCACCCTTGTAAGGGCTAGCCACTGCTGTCCCATTTACCCTGCACTGTTCAGAGATCTGTGCAGCTTTGATTTACACCTTGAAGCCTCATTTTACAAAGATAAAAGATAAAATTGGCTGATATTGCTGTGTGAAGCCCTTTGTCCATCCTCAAAATTGAGACAATCTGGCAATTATGCTTAGCACAAAGCAGCAAAGCAGGTAAGGAGAGCTCAGAAACCGTATGTTAAGCTACCATCCATCACCAGTACTTTTGGCTTCCTGTTTCCAGAGGGGGTGGCTATGCTGCCTCCTTCCTGGCTCCCTCTCTGTTTATTTCCTTTCCAGAGGGAAACAATGAAATAAAAAGCAGAAAAAGAGAAGGAGCAAAGACACATCTGTGCATGAAGGGAAGAGAAAAGAGGGGGAAAATAGAAGAAAAACTGAAAAATAGCAGACAGAAGAATATCTGCTTGGAAAAAAATAGCAGCTGGATGAGAAAGAAAGAAATAAGAGAGCAAACTGAAAACTTGCCCTAGAAGGGCAGGTCTTGTAGGAATTTATTGGAACTGAAAAAAACTAAATATTTCTAAGAAAACAGTGGAAGCAAAGCAACAGGGTAAACAGGGAGTGCTGCAGCAGAACTCAGATGTTTCCTGGTACTAAAAAAATGACAACATTTGTGTGGAAGGGAAGTAACAGTGACTGTTTACAAAAGCAATTGCAACCAAAAGCAATGCTCCCTGAAACCACTGGAAGGTTTTGCATTGTCTTAAACAGACACTGTGCTGGATCCTCGGGCCTTGAGCAAGTAAGTAGGATGAACTTGGTGTACAGACAGTCAGGGGATGCTTTTATGCTGTCCTTAGGAGTGCAAATATAATCCATAAAGTGGAATTTAGGATGCATCATTCCTGCCTAGAATTCTCCATGCTTACTCACATGAAGAAAACTGGCCCAAACCTACATTTTAGCCAGGAAATTAAAAGTTGGAATCAACACCTCTACAAACAATAAGGCTTGTTGCAGGGATGGAAAACCATCGAGTTTAGTATCCAGGTGTTTGGATTATCTGGCACTGCAGTGACTGGGTAGTGGTGGAAGGACATTGTGCTTTTGTGGTATCTCCAGTACACATCTGTACAAAGCAGGCATCTGATTGTTGAGCTGCTTGGCAACTGCTGACAGGAGAGTCAGGATCAACTGATAAAATTTTAAAGATTTTGGGCAGATGAAGCATCAGTATAGTGCTGTAATGGTCGTGTCTGGAAACATGCAGGAATTGCTTTAACTATCCAGTAGCTACCAGTTAGCAAAACATTGCTGCTTCAGTTAAAACTGTGTAGAAGGAAAATCTTTCAGATGAGTAAGCTTCCTCAAGTATCTTCTATCTAAAGTGACCAGGACTTCTTTCTCACCCAGACATAGCACCTATCTTTATCTGAAAAGAATGACTTCAAGACAAAGGGACCTGATAAACAAAAAGTCTGCCCAAAATGAGAAATTGGATCATTTCCATTGCAGACTAAAGAGGATGAAAGGAATTTCTACACCTGCCTCTGGGAATTCACCCGTGTACATGGGTTGGCATCTTTCCCCTTACACTAAGTTTGTCAGTGCACAGCAGGCTGAAAGTAGCCAGAATAACCACAGTCAACTATGAGCTGAGTTTTGGAACACAACCTCAACCAAGCAAGTGGATTCCATCCAGTAGCTGCACCACAGCACTCTGCTCACATCCCCTCAGTGCCATACATTTCACTACTTGCTCTTGAGAAAGCATTAGGGGCACATGATATCCCCTCAGAACAAACAAACCAACCCACCCTTAACAAACCCCCAACAAATCAATACCAAACAAACCCAACACAAACAGCACAAAAAAAAAACCCAACAACCCCAAACAACACCACCACCTCACAAACAAACAAACCCAACAAAACAACAACAAAAGAAGAAAGGTACAAGAAATAGAAATCAGATCCAGATCCCAGGCTGAACATGTTCCATCACTGTAGTGTTTAAATAAATCTTGTCTACTTTGAGATTTCACAAACAATAAATGCATTTGCAATGATACATTAAAGTGCTTCCAGAGCCAGAAAGACTGATAGACTTTTCCATGGTCTATGGGACCTTAGCCCTCATTGAGGTCAAGCTAAATTACTTTACAAATAATTTAGCTACAACCTGCACCTCCTTGATTCTGAACTGATAAGATTATGCAGCCATTAATCAGCTCCATAAGCAAGCTCCTTTGCTTTTGACGTTCAGAAGGTAAACTTCAAGCTGGTCTTTTTATCGAGTTTTTTTTGGATATGTTAATACAAAAAGAAAAAAAACAAATGAAGAAAGAAATCATCAGATGCCCTACTAAGCACTGATGATCCCTCATGTTTCATGAAAGATTGAAACACCTTTTAATAAATTTATTTGTAATGCACCAATTTAATTTTACCTACTCCCAAGGAAGCAGATATCTATTTAGTGGGCTAGAAGACATGAGAGATTATTTATCACTGTATGTCTCGGTGGGTAGTTAGTTGCAGGGTCATAAATTTGGAAGACAGCACGGTAACTGATCTCCAGTTAATTTCCTGGAAAGTCTGAAAACTTTGTTCTGGGTGATTGCTGACAAAGATGCAATAACAATAAAATAGCCTGAAATGGCCAGAGGCAATTTAATAGTTTCCATAAAGACCATTTTTATCAGAGCTGTGCAGGACTTCATTCACTAATACTGCTCCCTTCATAAAGCTGTGATAGTGAAAATTTGCTTGAATTCCCTGATCAGATTTTATTTGGGTTAGGACTCCTATGTTTAGCTCTCAGACACATGTCTTTAATAAGAGCTACCTGTATATCCAAGGGCTGAATTTCTCCCAGTGAGGATGTTTAATTTTGACAGATGATCACTCTACCTGGTTCAGCTCGCAGCGGATAGCGGGTATACTCTTGAAACAAAGCCCCGGCTTTCTATTGCTGTCATACAGAAAGCTGTAGAACCACCCTTTCTTCATTTGTCTTAATTATAAATATATCTTGCAGCTCATGAAAAAAAGAAAACCCCTTTTCATAAGTGATTAATGAACCTCCAGATCCTCCTGAAGGTATAGTCAATAACCTTCCAGGGGCCTTTCTGCTGAAAGCCCTCCTTCAAGTACTGCTTATTTGCACAATACCTACATTAGCTGGGAATTAAGTATGGATTTGTTTGTTTTGATCATTTTCCCATCTAAGCAACACTAAAACCTTGAATTAGCCAGCAGACCATCAAGTTCCAGGCTAGCAGCACTGGTCTATTTTTAGCACGATTTTGAGGCAGCTGTTGAGAAAGCCTCTGCTGTCAATCCCCAATATACAGGAGCATGATGGATCTGCAGGGGTCTGTGACCACTGAAGTGCTCTCACCCCCAGCCAGTAAAAGAAGAGGGCACAGTAAAGAATGGAGTTTGCATGCAATTCACTTTCTAATGAACACTGGTGCAGGAAATAAAAATCCATTACACCTTTCTCTAGTATAACACAAAAACCTGTTAGCTGCCTGCCTCTCTTTATTTAGTGTTATTCTGCATAAATACATTGAGCTATCAGGTGAACTAAACCCCATATACTGGCTTGGCACATTTGACTCCATTCTTGAAATAGAAAAATACACTCTACACAAAACACTCCTTCGTAAACTTGACTTAGGTTAATGCATATAGTGAACTCAGCAGGTAGAAATTTGGAGCGTTAAAATATTATTTTCTTTTAAAAGAAAGTTCACAGTGCTGTCCTACATAGTTACAGTATCATAGTATCATTCAGGGTTGGAAGGGACCACAAGGATCATCTAGTTCCAACCCCCCTGCCATGGGCAGGGACACCCCACACTAGATCAGGCTGGCCAGAGCCTCATCCAGCCTGCTCTTAAACACCTCCAGGGACGGGGCCTCGACCACCTCCCTGGACAACCCATTCCAGGGTTTCACCACTCTCCTGGTGAAGAACCTCCTCCTCACATCCAATCTGAATTTCTCCCTCATCTCCACTCTCAATGTCCCCTCTTCCATCTCAAAGCATTGTCTCTCATCCTGGCATTCCCAGCCCTTGTTCACATCCCTCCACAGCTCTCCTGAAGCCCCTTCAGGTCCTGGAAGGCTGCTCTGAGGTCTCTCTGGAGCCTTCTCTTCTCCAGGCTGAACAGCCCCACCTCTCTCAGCCTGTCCCCACAGGGGAGGAGGTACTCAGCCCTCTGATCTTTGGGGCTTTATTTTTTTGCAAGGCTTTTTTTAACATCATCTTTTTTGTACCCCTCCAGGGGAGGCTGGAGGCCAAGCCCTGCTCATTGTCCTGCTGCCCTGAGCCCAGGCTCCCCTGCCTGGGAAAACAGTCAGTGTTTTCTGAGCTTTGCCCTGGGCTCCTCTTGAAGGGCTCTTTCTGTGGCACAGCCATTCCAGGTCACAGTGGTGAGCCTGTCCCCATCTTTGTGGCCCTCTGATCACCTTTGTGGCCTCCTCTGGACCCACAGTTGAAAACTTGACCCAGGTTTTCCTTTCTAGCACCCAATGAGGCCACAGCAGAAAATTAACCACCCAGGTAACTGCAATATGCTTTCTTTTATATGGAGGAGTCCATCTGTGCAATGAACACATCCAAAGTTCTCAGCTACCCTGGGTTTATTCAACCTGTATTCACACCACACAAGTCCCGGGTCATTCTAGAACTCTTTAACCCAGAGAGTCAAATATTGCATCAGTAATGACTCTGCTCACCTTTCACTTAGCCAGAGCTAGAGCTCCACCAGAACTAAGTCAGACTTCTGGCTGAGCACCAGAACCAAGCACCCTCCACCCTCCTCATACTGAAAAGCCCAATGCAAGGAGAGAATATAAACACACTTACAACTAGGCAAGCATGGGGCAGGGCCTTCTTGATTGCTGAGTGGTTCAATGAAGGTCTTCAGTTTAATGTGCTGCTCCTTGTATTACCAAATGCTATGGTTTTTACATTAAACCCAAATGGACAAATACTTAATAGATACTTCCTGTAATGGGTTAAAGTGTTTTATTTGGAAAATAACTTCTGAAAAAAGCATTTCAATTTATAATTTCCCAATAAACATCTCTTGTTCTGTGTGACAGAAGTAAAAATGCAAGTGAGATTTTTATGTTAATCCCAGCTGCTTCCTCTTCCTGTGAAATTTTCATAATAAGCAAAACACTACCAATTGGTCCTTGCCCTACCCCAATTAGTCTTTTCCTTATTAGATGCAGCTCCAGTCTCTTGAAACCCTTATTGTCTCCTAAAAATACACCTCACCCAACTCATTGTAGAGAAAATTTCAGGCTTTTAATACTAGAAGATAATAAACAACAATAAAAATAGGAGAATAAAAGTTTCCTAGTCTAGGGTTTTTTTGTTTGCTTGGCTTGGAGTTGTTTTGCCAGCCTTGAGGAGAACCAGAAGATACAGTGCTGCAGTCACACTTCTTTGTTTTATGGTTGGGAACAGACATACAGAATTGGTTGCTTGAGCACCCAGCAGTTCAAACAGCCACATCTCTAGAAGCCACTCAGCTGAGGAGCTCAACAACTGTGTATGCCTATTATAAATCCATACCTGTCTTTACACGTCTGTATATATCTCCAAGTTTCCACTACCTGTGTGCAAGGCAGAAGCAGATTTTCAAGACCTCATTGGGCACTGTGAGAGACATATTTCCAGAGGAGGTCCAACTCTTGTGGGAGAAACATAATAAAAAAAGTACTTCTTTCTAGTTCTCAAATACACTTTTTGGGATGTTTATGGCCAGCCTGTCAAAGCTGTTTGGCACTTGAAATAGGCATTTTGCCTAGAAGCCTAGCTGCTAGTTTTAGCAGCTAAATGAGAGCTGACCTCAATCATGCAGGTGAGCTCTTCAGAAAAGTCTGTCCACAAAGCTTTCATCTAAACTGACTGCTCTTCAGTCAAGAGGCAAATATCTTCCGACATTGTTCTCCTAGTTTTGGGCACTAACATATGCAGTCTGCTTATTTATAGAAGGTGTGAGCTTCAGATACATCAGGCTGAATCTCTCAGGACAAAGTCTTGCCTATTTTTCACAATGTGGCAAATGGTTTCTGCCAGCCTCCATGACCAAAGGCTTGCCCTGCTCACCTGCCATACCGGAGAGGGCAACTGGACCCAGTTAAACCAAATTCCAATAAAAATTAAGAAGAAGAAAAGGAGGAGGGAAGAAGTTGATTAGCAGGCTTTTTGAGACCCAGGCACACCACACAGGAAGACGACCAGAGAGAAGATACCAACACATCATCAGAAACCATCTTGCAGTCTCATACAAGGATTGTATAATTTGGAAAGACGTGCAGTGTGTTCTTGCATTGCTCAAGAGCTGGTAGATGCTAGGACTTGTAAATGCTGCCCCTAAGTCCTAACCATTTAACAGTCAAATAAACTCCCTCTCAGGTTCAAACAGTAAAAACCCAGCAACAACCAAACAAAACCACAATCCATACCACAAACCAATTTACCCACTTTGGTTTAGGGTAACCAACAGATAAATTAACAGAAACCTAAGTTGATACTGCCACATTTGATTATTAGTAGAACAAGCTAACATTTCCTTTTGCAGAGATGCTTGCAATTTCTTTTCATATTCTATATTCAATAGCATATATTAGTACAGACAAAATCAACAAGAAAACACATCAGCCTTCATGTAAGGATAGGCATGTTACTTTTTGCATGTGCATGAAATTGAACTAAGTTGGTTAAATACAGAATACAGTAGCCATCATCATGCAAGCCTCCCTCCTCATCAGATGTAGGCAGGGAGGAAAATTCCCTTCATCTAAGGCCACAGTGCATTCTGATGGGCACTAGGCTCTCAGGCAGTTCAATCATCACATACATAAGCCTTAATTGGCATTCCCAAATGCATTGAAATGGGTATTGCCTGCTGCTTGCACTCCAAAAGGTATGCCTCTGGAGATAGAAGGGGAGAAAAAAAAAACCCAAAAATCAAATATCATCTGCAATTAGATGCAACAAAACCATATGCAACTGGTATGTGTTAGGAGTGAAAATAGCATAGCCAAAATGGCAAATGCCTTTTGGGTTGTCAGGAATTGAATGCATAGCACCAAGTGAGCGATTATTACAGCCTCTGATCAACAGAGCAGACAATCATTTGCCTTGTTAGCTTGCTGCCTGCCCATGTGAACAGCATCAAACATCAAACAACTACTCAAAGACACCCTGCTCCCCTGCAAAGGGAACACCAGCAGTGAGTATCTGAAAACCTCCTTGTTAGCAAGCTAACCTTTGAGACTGTTGAGAAGACAAAGAGGCATTTACCAGCCACTGTATCAATAATTATGGAAAAGAAAATTGTAGCTCATTGTCTAACTCAGTGAGGGGAGAAATAAAAAACACAGCCCTTTCATGACATCTTCCAGCCATGGGCAACAGCTGCCAAAAGGCAATTATCCGTGGAGCTGCTCCTCTGAAGCAGTTCAGTTCAGGGGTGACATCTACTTGGAAACTACTCCAAAGCCCTTCTGGTGATAATAAGGAGCACACAACACTCAGAGGCTTCTAAATACACTGGCAAAAAGTAGCCTGAAAGGCCACATGCATGGATGGGCAGTGCTATCGTATGTTAGGGGTGAAGCACTCAAACACAATGATTTTTGTTCCCTGGAGCTGTGAGGCTTGCCTGAGGCCCTTCGATCCTGTAGGGATAGGGATCCAGAATATCTGATAGTAACTCAATTCCCTGTTCCTGATACTTGTCCTTCCTGTGTTACCCGAGAGGCCTTAAATACCTAGTTATATTTCATCATATGGCCACTCAGCCTTGTTACAGGTGTAAATCCTGCTTCCATTTGCAGCCTAACTCTTTTTTGATTCAGTCTTGTTGCAAGAAAGGAGGAAGGGTATACCTGTGCCTGCACCAGGCTCCCTGGGGGTTGCATTCCTCCCCAGACACAGCCTTCACATCAAGGTACCGGTTATCTTTTCAATTAATTGTAGGTATCATAGTGGTTGACAGTAGAGCCCTACTACCAAGGGATAATTTAATATGACTAAACCATAATCAAAGTGTTAATAGCCTCTGAATTTAATCTGTGCGGAAAAAGTAGGATTTATAAAAGGCACAGGATGACCAAGGCTGAGATGAATAATGTTAATTGTAACATTACAGCTAGTTGTAATAGTATAATTAGTTGTGATATCCAGAATTAAAAATTACATTGCTTTGAGTTCCAGGGCCTGTGCCAAAAGGGAGCTGTTAGTCACAGAGATGAGGAACACTTACACAGTCCATTATCTCACAGACCGCAAGGCCTAGAAATTAATCCTACGTGTCACCGGAAAATCGAGACTCTGCATTTTACAGCAATACATAGCTTTTAATTTTAGCCCTTAAACTAGATCCTTTCTGATTGTATGTTGTGCTTTTGCATTTCCACCCTGAACTGAGTTTGGAGATGGTTATCCTACAGAAGCCCTTCTGGCTGCTAACAACCGTGTGGCTCAACCTCACTTTTCCTTTGGGCATGGTCCCAAGTTGACCCTCCTGGCCAGGCTGTGGCAGAGGAAGCCCTCCTGTAGCATCACAGCCTGCTCCTTTTCTCCATCTTTGCCACATCCTTGTGGAGTGTGGCGGTTTAAGGCTGATGGCTAGGAAATTTTCTTGAGTAGGAAGTAGTAGAGTGCAAGTGAATTACCATTGGATGCAAAAGAAAAATAATGATAAGGTCTAAATAATTCCATTGGTCTGATAACTAACATAAAGGTAATTGTATAAACTAACTTTTTCTCTGCTCTTTTCTCTAGCTGGTACTAGCTGGTGGCTTTTGCTTGGCTGTTACTGACCTTGGATGTGTTCTTCTTGTGGCTAAGTACTAACAAGCGGCTCTCTGCTTTTCTCTTGTCCCATGTACAGGGGAAGAAGGGGGCAGAGAGGGGAAAACTATTGGTAACCCCTGGTTTTGTTCAGGGGGGGCAGGGAGGACATGGTTCTTGCATGGATTATACATTGAAAATACATGTAAATATTGTATATTTTGTATATATTCATTGCATTTAATATTTCCAGATTTTAGTTTCCTTGTAAATATAGCTTCATTCGCTTCCACGTGAGCTGGTCGGGTAATTTTTTTTTTGGGGGTAATTCTCCAAATTAGTTTGGGGATAATTTCAACCTACCACATGGAGAAAAAAAATAAAATAAACCAAACCAAAATACATCACACTCTGGCCTTTCCAAGCTTTTTCTACTCAGGGAAAGGACGCCAGGTGATGGCTTGGCTTGCCTCCATTGACAAGCGCTGCTTCTTTGCAGGGGTTAGGCAGCCCGTGCTGATGATCCCTGGCTCTCCGTTCAGGGCCAAACAGTTTAACCTAGTAAGGCACATCTAAACCCAAAATGCAGAGGGCATCAATAAAGCCAGTATTCAACAGTGTAATGGGTCATCAGGAAGCTATACAAAAGCAAAATAAGTGATGTGACTGAGAATTGCTTTCTTACTTTTCCTTAAATCACGTCGGGCGGCCAGTTTTTGCCATCTCATTGTTACTCATTCGCTTGCAGGACAGACACCAGCAGCAACTGCCTGAAGGGGGAAGCATTTTTTGAAAACTCCCTTTGAATGACTTTTACAATATAGAAGTTATTTTAAACCCATTTCCTGCTTTTAGGTAATGATAAGGAAAAATAAAAAGAAATGCTTTTCCAGGTTGTGCTTATCCTTTTCTCTTTCATTTTGTGCCACGTGCTTGCTTTCCTTCCTCCCCTCTCAGTGCCAGGAGGGGGGAAAAAAAAAAAGTCCTTATGAAGGAGGAAAAGTGAGAAAGAAAAGAGAACTCTCTCCAGGGAAAACAGGCAGGAAGAAGAGAACAGAAGTAAAGTTGTGATTTCTTTTTTGTTTGTTTAAAAAAAAAGGGAAATCACCTGGGATTGAAATAACTGAAACTTTTGTCCTCTTCTCACACACACATCCACTCCACCCCCTTTTTTTTCCTGGTCCTGGCTGACTTGCACCTTCTGGCAGGCACGTAGGTACTTGTTTTGCTGCTGAGGGCTGTTGTTCCACATGACAGAGTCACAAGAAACAATGCCCCCAGGGGATGTTTTGTGTTAGCATAAAATGAGCACCAAATTGGGGCTTCACTGTCCCTTACCCTTGCACTGGCAACATCTCTGCTGCGGCAGTGCTGCAGGCTTGCTAGCGCTGTGATTTTGGTGGGTTTTATATTGGGAAAGACACCGCTTAATACATTTGGGGAAGCACTTCCCCATACACACACAAGAGCTCTGGCACAGAGGCAATTAAACACCCCGGGCTGCACATGCTCGCAAAATTACCTTTTGTGACTGTCACTAAATTAACGCTGCGCTGAGCCAATAAATCTTAGAATGGCCTCATTTTTCTAGTGATGACTCCTTAGGCGAGGCCTGAGCAGCCCAGAAAGGAAAAAGGTGACCTTTTTCTGAAATTCCCTAATCCTGCTTATCTGCTTCTTCTCCCTAAACATCTGCCAGCTTCAGACACCTGCTATAAAAATCAGTTTGTCTTGTGGTGATTCCTGGAGTCTACCAGCAAACCGAGCAATTACTATTGTTGGCAAATCATTCATTAACTGAACATTTGAGTTTCAAGTAACCTAAGACTAATTTAATTCCTAACTAGCAGGATCAAATCAACCAATTAAAAAAAACAAAACCAAAAAGGACCATGGGTAAATATCAAAGATCAATAGGTAATAAATGAAAACCTTAATTAAAATCTTATCTGAGTGCTGAAATAAAAACCAACATGCAGTAAAGTGGAGGAGATTATTACACATTGGGTTGTTCTGATTATCATCATGCTTTTTGCCCATTTCAACCCTTATGCTACTTCAGTACCTGGTGAAAAGGTTGGAGCAAATTTTTACCATCATAAGACTCTCTCCCTTCACACTCAGCAGAGACCCCACTCAGGCAGTTCAGTGCCACTCTGAGGGTGAAGAGTGACCACACAAAAGGGGAATTTTCCTGCACATTTTGCCCTGTGAATTTGGAACTGCAGCTACTGACCTTTCTGGCAAGGAGACAATTTTACTGCTGTCTGCTCTTGTTATCTGTACAGAAGTATCACAGCTATTAAAGAGGGAGCAGGAGCTAGTTCCCTCTCGCGTGTCATCAGCAGAGGTAAATAACGTCTATACATCTCTGCTGTGCAAACCAGAGAGTAATTAGGGAGAACTGCTCAGGTCATTAAGTTGATGAGCTGATATCTGTTCCTAGCCTTGGAGGTTCTGGGCCCCATGCTGTACTTGATTCCTGCTATGGCTTTTAACATCATTAGGCCAACAAGAATACAAGATGGAGAAGGCTAACTAAGCTACATGCAGACACATAACTTTCAACCATAGCAAGATCAGATAGATACATCAACAAGTTAGTCTCCACCAAGACCAAGAATGAAAAAGAGAAAGTGGCATATGGGTTACCTGATAGGCCATTTTGGTCCTAACATCATCCTTTGCTTTTGGGGCTATTGATAAGACATGCACATTTAATATTTTACTTTTATTTTCCATGCATGTGCACAAGATATCCTTGCTCTTTAAGGATCCTCAGCTTTTTATCCACTAGGTCTGATGCTTCCCATTGTGCCAGCCTATATCCAAGTCTCCATTTTTCATGCAGCCTCCCACTGCATTGGGCTGGAAACTGCCAGCAAAGGAAAGCAGGCAGAGGCGTTAGCATCCTCTATGCATCTGTCTCTCTGCCCAGCTCTCAGTTGCAGGTGAGGTTGAAGCCAAGAGATCTAATGAAGCAGAGAAGAACAGCTACAATCCTGGCATAAAAGGCATGGTGAGCTTTCATCTTCTGAGAGGTTAAAAATAAACAGTTTAGCTTTCAGCAAAGTGGTCTGATGAGAGGCAAGGAAAAGTATACTGATTTCCATGGAAATGGAATATTTTGTTGTTGTTACCTGATCTTGTTGTAATGTATTGAGAACACAAAAGAATGCAATTTCAATATCTGGAGAGTGCTAGTATATTTTAAAAGTTTAAGTTAAACTGATTTCATTTAAAAGAAAGCTGTCAGAGTTTAGTTTCTTAATTAGTTCATTACCACTGGAATTGGAGCCTGCTTTTGTCAAGTTATAGCAGAATATTATAGAGACAGCTGCAACTCACAACAGAAGAGATACAGGCAGAAGCAATATCTGTACAGACAATGCAGGGACTTGAGATCCTCTATGCCCTTTATTTCCTCTCTAAAAACAGCAAAGAACTGTTCTTGAAATCACAAATGTTGCTAAATTTAAACCAATTACAAAACAGATGCTAGTTTCTATGGAAGAGGGAACAACCCCTGAATTTTTTTCACTTCTTTTTGTGTGTGTAGGAATACTTTGTAAGTATAAGACCTGCCTGCACGTGCTCTGCAAGCAAAATAACTCAATTAGTTTGAGTTCTCATCTTATTACTGTGGTACCTTTCCCCATAGGGAGGCTTCTTTCAAACAAGCAGCGTCCTATTTGAGTTTAACCCAGATAGTAACAAAATAATCACTCAAAGTGGGGCAGCACTGTTGTGACCTTCACCAATAAATACTAAATACAGGTGTGAACAAAATGCTGCTTCCCTAGCACAGTTGTTATCTTTATAGACATGCCCCAGGGCAGGACTGTCATTTCAGCATGTACCAATGGGGCATTGCCACAGCAAGGCCCAGCCAAAACAAACTTTCTGGTAAGCAAATGTTAAGAACGCCAAAATCTTTGTTCTTTGTTAAAGTAACACGCTGTGATGGTGGCAAAAAAACAAAAAAGATTAAATTAAAAATTCAGTTTCTTTTTTTCATTTCTTCAATGGGAAATTTCAGCAGAAACAACAAAACCTTTAGGTTTTCGTTTGGACAGTGTGATTTTTTTTTTGACAGAAATTTTATCTTACTGTAATTTCAGGTGACAGAGCAACTTGGGCTTCTAACCAAAAAGCTGCTGTACTTTTAAGCTTTATACTATATTTTTCTACATAGTTTCATAGTTTCATTCGGGGTTGGAAGGGACCACAAGGATCATCTAGTTCCAACCCCCCTGCCATGGGCAGGGACACCCCACACTAGATCAGGCTGGCCAGAGCCTCATCCAGCCTGGTCTTAAACACCCCCAGGGTATTTACATGCTTGCAACTGGCATGTAGTCAGGTTCCAGTTGTGATGGACCTAGGAAAAAATAAAAGAGCCAGGAAAGTTTTTCCCACAGACCACCTCAGCCTAATCTAGGACAGCTTTCCCTTGTAGGTTAGTCACATTAGATATTGATCAGTGTAAATAATCATCAACACTATGGCTCTGGGGTACATCAAGAAAAGTGTGTCTGGCAGGTCGAGGTTCTTCTCCCCTCTACTCTGCTCTAGTGAGACCACACCTGGAGTATTGTGTCCAGTTTTGGGCTCCCCAATTCAAAAGAGGTGGGGATCTGCTAGAGAGAATCCAGTGGAGAGCCACAATGATGGTTAGGGGACTTGAGCATCTCCCCTATGAAGAGAGACTGGGAAACCTGGGGCTGTTCAGTCTTGAGAAGACTGAAAGGGAATCTGATCAATGTCTACAAATACCTGAGAGGTGGGTATCAAGTGGATGGGGCCAAGCTCTTTTTGGTGATGCACAGTAATAAGATAAAGAACAATGGATACAGACTTGAACACAGAAAATTTCACCTCAACATGAGGAGAAACTTCTTTACAATGAGGAGGACAGAGCACTGGAACAGGCTGCCCAGAGAGGTTGCGGAGTCTCCTTCTCTGGAGACTTTCAAAACCCACCAGGATGCATTCCTGTGTGGACTACCCTAAGTGATCCTGCTCTTGGTAGGTGGGTTGGACTCCATCTCTGGAGGTCCCTTCCAACCTCTAACATTCTGGGATTCAAGGGGCTGCCTTCTCTTTTATTATAATGGCCTCATGAAACCAAACCTGCTGCTTGCTTTGCTTTATGCTGAAAAGCCTGTTTTGCTATGGTTGACTATACATTTAATAGGAAATATTGTCCAAGAAAACATTTAGAAGTGAATCCACAAAGAGGGGCAGGCACTGAAATATGTGATTTCCAGTGGCTGTTCATTTTCATAACCACAGTCCAGGTGTCGGAGCTCTTCACTGATAATAAAGAGAAAACCACAAAAATAAGAAGCTATAGCAACTACTCAGCAAGAAACACTGATGAGGAGAGCAGGATATAAGTCCCATTTCCAGATATAATTAGGTGACTATGGCTAATGAGAACTCAGAGAGAGCCTATTAACTGAGGAGCCTGGTGGGAACAGCAGAGATGGGGAGTTTGTTTGCAAACAATGACCTGGGTAAGGGTGTAGCAGCCTATCATGGCCATTACAGAATTCTTCCTTTTTAGCTATTCCTCTTGTGCTTAAAGACACTTTTGGCTATTTCCCTATAATTCTCTCTTCTCAAACATGCTAATATTACACTTTCACTGGCTGGGTCAGCTAAAAGCTCCTCAGCATTCAGTACTTGCAGACACATGGGTTCTCTGCACAACTTAATTGCAGTAATGATTAGATTTAAGGGCAGCAGATCAATGCTCAGGAGAATTGTTAGGGTGAAATACCAAGACCTCATCCACAGATGAAAGAGTACTGCCACATAATACTGACAGAAAAGGAAATCATCAGCTACATTTTCTTCCATTGTGCTGCACCTGGCAAAAAAAAAATAAACCAAAACCCCACCAACCCACCAAAGTTGGCATATTCAGTTCACCACTTCAGTAATTTTGCTTCTAACAGTATCTGAATTTGTGTTCCATCAGCAGACCCTATTACTTGAAGTATTTTTTGGACTCCTAGTGGTTTTAACTTCTTCTCCAGGCCAAATATGTTTGTACTTCACTGTTTGCAGGAAGATCACCTGAGGAGAGCAGAGCAGAGCCTGCCAGCCCACACTTTCCTCAGACAAAGCATTAGAGATGCATCAGCAGCTTTTATGTACAGTCCTTCATGTATGATTTCCCCCTGTTTATCACCTGAACAGACCATGCTGCATTTTACCTTGTTGTTTTGAGTTCACTGGTGCTTGTGCTATTCATTTTGTACGGCTTAACTGAGTGTGTTAGTTTTTCTGTGCAGCGTTTGCTGCAGTTGGATATATTCATTTCAGTGTCACAATCAAGCTGAAAAGCATTGCCATTTACATGGTGTTTAAAAGAGGCCTTCTTGCAACTTTAAACAGATAGTCAGGAAAGTTGTAGGGGGCACTTATGCATAGCCTGCAGCATGTATGGAATCATGACATTCATTTGGTTGGAAAAGATTTCTAAAAACATTGAGTCCAGCTGTCAACACAAAACTACCATGGCCATTAATTCATGTCCCAAAGTGCCATGCCCTCACGTTCCTTGAACCACTCTAGGGATGGTAATTCTGTCATCTCCCTGGGTAACCTATTCCAGTGCCTGACCACTCTTTCAGTACAGGAATTTTTTCCCAATATCCAATCTAAAACTCCCCTGGCACAATCTGAGGCCATTTCATCTCATTCTATCACTTGATACTAGGGAGAAGAGACCAACACTTGCCTCACTCCAATCTCCTTTCAGGGAGTTGTAGAGAACAATGAGGTCTCTCCACAGCCTCCTTTTGCCAGGCTAAACAATCACAGTTCCCTCAGCCTCATAAGACTTGTTCTCTAGACTCTTTATCAGCTTTGTTTCTCTTCTCTGGACATGCTCCAGCACTTCAATGTCTGTCTTGTAGTGAGGAGGCCAAAACTGAACATAGTATCTGAGGTGTGGTCTCAACAGTGCTAAGTACAGGGAAACAATCACTTCCCTGGTTGTGCTGGCCACACTATTTCTCATGTAGAAAGATTAACAATCAAACCACTCCTTTTTTTGTGGGGTGGTTTTTTATTGTTGTTGGTTTTGGGGAGAGGAAAAAAAAAAGGCAAGAATTGGTTTGAAATAAGCTTATTTTTTCCAAAGTAATGATAATTGATTCAAACCATGCTGAAATTCAAGCTCAATAAGTGTCATAGCCTGATGAAGAGGTGCACCTTTGCTGTGCAGAGGAATCCAGCTTGCTTAGC
>NW_027144919.1:0-30635 GCF_026170545.1 Melanerpes formicivorus
GTGCTGAGATACAGGCTGCTCCAAACCTGCTGTAAAATGCTTGATTTCGAGAGTGAGCGAAACTAATGAAAACATTGTTGGGGTAAAACCTAAAGGGAAAGACCTAGCACCAAATCCAATTGGCCATCTGATCTAACTTCTGGAGGCAGTCAAAATGATCCTTAGAATTCTTCCCTACCTTATTCCTGTGCTGAGATACAGGCTGCTCCAACCTGCTGTAAAATGCTTGATTTCGAGAGTGAGCGAAACTAATGAAAACATTGTTGGGGTAAAACCTAAAGGGAAAGACCTAGCACCAAATCCAATTTGCCATCTGATCTAACTTCTGGAGGCAGTCAAAATGATCCTTAGAATTCTTCCCTACCTTATTCCTGTGCTGAGATACAGGCTGCTCCAACCTGCTGTAAAATGCTTGATTTCGAGAGTGAGCGAAACTAATGAAAACATTGTTGGGGTAAAACCTAAAGGGAAAGACCTAGCACCAAATCCAATTGGCCATCTGATCTAACTTCTGGAGGCAGTCAAAATGATCCTTAGAATTCTTCCCTACCTTATTCCTGTGCTGAGATACAGGCTGCTCCAACCTGCTGTAAAATGCTTGATTTCGAGAGTGAGCGAAACTAATGAAAACATTGTTGGGGTAAAACCTAAAGGGAAAGACCTAGCACCAAATCCAATTTGCCATCTGATCTAACTTCTGGAGGCAGTCAAAATGATCCTTAGAATTCTTCCCTACCTTATTCCTGTGCTGAGATACAGGCTGCTCCAACCTGCTGTAAAATGCTTGATTTCGAGAGTGAGCGAAACTAATGAAAACATTGTTGGGGTAAAACCTAAAGGGAAAGACCTAGCACCAAATCCAATTTGCCATCTGATCTAACTTCTGGAGGCAGTCAAAATGATCCTTAGAATTCTTCCCTACCTTATTCCTGTGCTGAGATACAGGCTGCTCCAACCTGCTGTAAAATGCTTGATTTCGAGAGTGAGCGAAACTAATGAAAACATTGTTGGGGTAAAACCTAAAGGGAAAGACCTAGCACCAAATCCAATTTGCCATCTGATCTAACTTCTGGAGGCAGTCAAAATGATCCTTAGAATTCTTCCCCTACCTTATTCCTGTGCTGAGATACAGGCTGCTCCAACCTGCTGTAAAATGCTTGATTTCGAGAGTGAGCGAAACTAATGAAAACATTGTTGGGGTAAAACCTAAAGGGAAAGACCTAGCACCAAATCCAATTGGCCATCTGATCTAACTTCTGGAGGCAGTCAAAATGATCCTTAGAATTCTTCCCTACCTTATTCCTGTGCTGAGATACAGGCTGCTCCAACCTGCTGTAAAATGCTTGATTTCGAGAGTGAGCGAAACTAATGAAAACATTGTTGGGGTAAAACCTAAAGGGAAAGACCTAGCACCAAATCCAATTTGCCATCTGATCTAACTTCTGGAGGCAGACAAAATGATCCTTAGAATTCTTCCCTACCTTATTCCTGTGCTGAGATACAGGCTGCTCCAACCTGCTGTAAAATGCTTGATTTCGAGAGGTGAGCGAAACTAATGAAAACATTGTTGGGGTAAAACCTAAAGGGAAAGACCTAGCACCAAATCCAATTGGCCATCTGATCTAACTTCTGGAGGCAGTCAAAATGATCCTTAGAATTCTTCCCTACCTTATTCCTGTGCTGAGATACAGGCTGCTCCAACCTGCTGTAAAATGCTTGATTTCGAGAGTGAGCGAAACTAATGAAAACATTGTTGGGGTAAAACCTAAAGGGAAAGACCTAGCACCAAATCCAATTTGCCATCTGATCTAACTTCTGGAGGCAGTCAAAATGATCCTTAGAATTCTTCCCTACCTTATTCCTGTGCTGAGATACAGGCTGCTCCAACCTGCTGTAAAATGCTTGATTTCGAGAGTGAGCGAAACTAATGAAAACATTGTTGGGGTAAAACCTAAAGGGAAAGACCTAGCACCAAATCCAATTGGCCATCTGATCTAACTTCTGGAGGCAGTCAAAATGATCCTTAGAATTCTTCCCTACCTTATTCCTGTGCTGAGATACAGGCTGCTCCAACCTGCTGTAAAATGCTTGATTTCGAGAGTGAGCGAAACTAATGAAAACATTGTTGGGGTAAAACCTAAAGGGAAAGACCTAGCACCAAATCCAATTGGCCATCTGATCTAACTTCTGGAGGCAGTCAAAATGATCCTTAGAATTCTTCCCTACCTTATTCCTGTGCTGAGATACAGGCTGCTCCAACCTGCTGTAAAATGCTTGATTTCGAGAGTGAGCGAAACTAATGAAAACATTGTTGGGGGTAAAACCTAAAGGGAAAGACCTAGCACCAAATCCAATTTGCCATCTGATCTAACTTCTGGAGGCAGTCAAAATGATCCTTAGAATTCTTCCCTACCTTATTCCTGTGCTGAGATACAGGCTGCTCCAACCTGCTGTAAAATGCTTGATTTCGAGAGTGAGCGAAACTAATGAAAACATTGTTGGGGTAAAACCTAAAGGGAAAGACCTAGCACCAAATCCAATTGGCCATCTGATCTAACTTCTGGAGGCAGTCAAAATGATCCTTAGAATTCTTCCCTACCTTATTCCTGTGCTGAGATACAGGCTGCTCCAACCTGCTGTAAAATGCTTGATTTCGAGAGTGAGCGAAACTAATGAAAACATTGTTGGGGTAAAACCTAAAGGGAAAGACCTAGCACCAAATCCAATTTGCCATCTGATCTAACTTCTGGAGGCAGTCAAAATGATCCTTAGAATTCTTCCCTACCTTATTCCTGTGCTGAGATACAGGCTGCTCCAACCTGCTGTAAAATGCTTGATTTCGAGAGTGAGCGAAACTAATGAAAACATTGTTGGGGTAAAACCTAAAGGGAAAGACCTAGCACCAAATCCAATTTGCCATCTGATCTAACTTCTGGAGGCAGTCAAAATGATCCTTAGAATTCTTCCCTACCTTATTCCTGTGCTGAGATACAGGCTGCTCCAACCTGCTGTAAAATGCTTGATTTCGAGAGTGAGCGAAACTAATGAAAACATTGTTGGGGTAAAACCTAAAGGGAAAGACCTAGCACCAAATCCAATTTGCCATCTGATCTAACTTCTGGAGGCAGTCAAAATGATCCTTAGAATTCTTCCCTACCTTATTCCTGTGCTGAGATACAGGCTGCTCCAACCTGCTGTAAAATGCTTGATTTCGAGAGTGAGCGAAACTAATGAAAACATTGTTGGGGTAAAACCTAAAGGGAAAGACCTAGCACCAAATCCAATTTGCCATCTGAAACTTCTGGAGGCAGTCAAAATGATCCTTAGAATTCTTTCCCTACCTTATTCCTGTGCTGAGATACAGGCTGCTCCAACCTGCTGTAAAATGCTTGATTTCGAGAGTGAGCGAAACTAATGAAAACATTGTTGGGGTAAAACCTAAAGGGAAAGACCTAGCACCAAATCCAATTTGCCATCTGATCTAACTTCTGGAGGCAGTCAAAATGATCCTTAGAATTCTTCCCTACCTTATTCCTGTGCTGAGATACAGGCTGCTCCAACCTGCTGTAAAATGCTTGATTTCGAGAGTGAGCGAAACTAATGAAAACATTGTTGGGGTAAAACCTAAAGGGAAAGACCTAGCACCAAATCCAATTTGCCATCTGATCTAACTTCTGGAGGCAGTCAAAATGATCCTTAGAATTCTTCCCTACCTTATTCCTGTGCTGAGATACAGGCTGCTCCAACCTGCTGTAAAATGCTTGATTTCGAGAGTGAGCGAAACTAATGAAAACATTGTTGGGGTAAAACCTAAAGGGAAAGACCTAGCACCAAATCCAATTTGCCATCTGATCTAACTTCTGGAGGCAGTCAAAATGATCCTTAGAATTCTTCCCTACCTTATTCCTGTGCTGAGATACAGGCTGCTCCAACCTGCTGTAAAATGCTTGATTTCGAGAGTGAGCGAAACTAATGAAAACATTGTTGGGGGTAAAACCTAAAGGGAAAGACCTAGCACCAAATCCAATTTGCCATCTGATCTAACTTCTGGAGGCAGTCAAAATGAGTATTTGAATTCTTCCCTACCTTATTCCTGTGCTGAGATACAGGCTGCTCCAACCTGCTGTAAAATGCTTGATTTCGAGAGTGAGCGCAACTAATGAAAACATTGTTGGGGTAAAACCTAAAGGGAAAGACCTAGCACCAAATCCAATTGGCCATCTGATCTAACTTCTGGAGGCAGTCAAAATGATCCTTAGAATTCTTCCCTACCTTATTCCTGTGCTGAGATACAGGCTGCTCCAACCTGCTGTAAAATGCTTGATTTCGAGAGTGAGCGAAACTAATGAAAACATTGTTGGGGTAAAACCTAAAGGGGAAAGACCTAGCACCAAATCCAATTTGCCATCTGATCTAACTTCTGGAGGCAGTCAAAATGATCCTTAGAATTCTTCCCTACCTTATTCCTGTGCTGAGATACAGGCTGCTCCAACCTGCTGTAAAATGCTTGATTTCGAGAGTGAGCGAAACTAATGAAAACATTGTTGGGGTAAAAACCTAAAGGGAAAGACCTAGCACCAAATCCAATTTGCCATCTGATCTAACTTCTGGAGGCAGTCAAAATGATCCTTAGAATTCTTCCCTACCTTATTCCTGTGCTGAGATACAGGCTGCTCCAACCTGCTGTAAAATGCTTGATTTCGAGAGTGAGCGAAACTAATGAAAACATTGTTGGGGTAAAACCTAAAGGGAAAGACCTAGCACCAAATCCAATTTGCCATCTGATCTAACTTCTGGAGGCAGTCAAAATGATCCTTAGAATTCTTCCCTACCTTATTCCTGTGCTGAGATACAGGCTGCTCCAACCTGCTGTAAAATGCTTGATTTCGAGAGTGAGCGAAACTAATGAAAACATTGTTGGGGTAAAACCTAAAGGGAAAGACCTAGCACCAAATCCAATTTGCCATCTGATCTAACTTCTGGAGGCAGTCAAAATGATCCTTAGAATTCTTCCCTACCTTATTCCTGTGCTGAGATACAGGCTGCTCCAACCTGCTGTAAAATGCTTGATTTCGAGAGTGAGCGAAACTAATGAAAACATTGTTGGGGTAAAACCTAAAGGGAAAGACCTAGCACCAAATCCAATTGGCCATCTGATCTAACTTCTGGAGGCAGTCAAAATGATCCTTAGAATTCTTCCCTACCTTATTCCTGTGCTGAGATACAGGCTGCTCCAACCTGCTGTAAAACGCTTGATTTCGAGAGTGAGCGAAACTAATGAAAACATTGTTGGGGTAAAACCTAAAGGGAAAGACCTAGCACCAAATCCAATTTGCCATCTGATCTAACTTCTGGAGGCAGTCAAAATGATCCTTAGAATTCTTCCCTACCCTTATTCCTGTGCTGAGATACAGGCTGCTCCAACCTGCTGTAAAATGCTTGATTTCGAGAGTGAGCGAAACTAATGAAAACATTGTTGGGGTAAAACCTAAAGGGAAAGACCTAGCACCAAATCCAATTGGCCATCTGATCTAACTTCTGGAGGCAGTCAAAATGATCCTTAGAATTCTTCCCTACCTTATTCCTGTGCTGAGATACAGGCTGCTCCAACCTGCTGTAAAATGCTTGATTTCGAGAGTGAGCGAAACTAATGAAAACATTGTTGGGGTAAAACCTAAAGGGAAAGACCTAGCACCAAATCCAATTTGCCATCTGATCTAACTTCTGGAGGCAGTCAAAATGAGTATTTGAATTCTTCCCTACCTTATTCCTGTGCTGAGATACAGGCTGCTCCAACCTGCTGTAAAATGCTTGATTTCGAGAGTGAGCGAAACTAATGAAAACATTGTTGGGGTAAAACCTAAAGGGAAAGACCTAGCACCAAATCCAATTGGCCATCTGATCTAACTTCTGGAGGCAGTCAAAATGATCCTTAGAATTCTTCCCTACCTTATTCCTGTGCTGAGATACAGGCTGCTCCAACCTGCTGTAAAATGCTTGATTTCGAGAGTGAGCGAAACTAATGAAAACATTGTTGGGGTAAAACCTAAAGGGAACGGCCTAGCACCAAATCCAATTTGCCATCTGATCTAACTTCTGGAGGCAGTCAAAATGATCCTTAGAATTCTTCCCTACCTTATTCCTGTGCTGAGATACAGGCTGCTCCAACCTGCTGTAAAATGCTTGATTTCGAGAGTGAGCGAAACTAATGAAAACATTGTTGGGGTAAAACCTAAAGGGAAAGACCTAGCACCAAATCCAATTTGCCATCTGATCTAACTTCTGGAGGCAGTCAAAATGATCCTTAGAATTCTTCCCTACCTTATTCCTGTGCTGAGATACAGGCTGCTCCAACCTGCTGTAAAATGCTTGATTTCGAGAGTGAGCGAAACTAATGAAAACATTGTTGGGGTAAAACCTAAAGGGAAAGACCTAGCACCAAATCCAATTTGCCATCTGATCTAACTTCTGGAGGCAGTCAAAATGATCCTTAGAATTCTTCCCTACTATTCCTGTGCTGAGATACAGGCTGCTCCAACCTGCTGTAAAATGCTTGATTTCGAGAGTGAGCAAAACTAATGAAAACATTTGTTGGGGTAAAACCTAAAGGGAAAGACCTAGCACCAAATCCAATTTGCCATCTGATCTAACTTCTGGAGGCAGTCAAAATGATCCTTAGAATTCTTCCCTACCTTATTCCTGTGCTGAGATACAGGCTGCTCCAACCTGCTGTAAAATGCTTGATTTCGAGAGTGAGCGAAACTAATGAAAACATTGTTGGGGTAAAAACCTAAAGGGAAAGACCCAGCACCAAATCCAATTTGTCATCTGATCTAACTTCTGGAGGCAGTCAAAATGATCCTTAGAATTCTTCCCTACCTTATTCCTGTGCTGAGATACAGGCTGCTCCAACCTGCTGTAAAATGCTTGATTTCGAGAGTGAGCGAAACTAATGAAAACATTGTTGGGGTAAAACCTAAAGGGAAAGACCTAGCACCAAATTCCATTGGCCATCTGATCTAACTTCTGGAGACAGTCAAAATGATCCTTAGAATTCTTCCCTACCCTTATTCCTGTGCTGAGATACAGGCTGCTCCAACCTGCTGTAAAATGCTTGATTTCGAGAGTGAGCGAAACTAATGAAAACATTGTTGGGGTAAAACCTAAAGGGAAAGACCTAGCACCAAATCCAATTTGCCATCTGATCTAACTTCTGGAGGCAGTCAAAATGATCCTTAGAATTCTTCCCTACCTTATTCCTGTGCTGAGATACAGGCTGCTCCAACCTGCTGTAAAATGCTTGATTTCGAGAGTGAGCGAAACTAATGAAAACATTGTTGGGGTAAAACCTAAAGGGAAAGACCTAGCACCAAATCCAATTGGCCATCTGATCTAACTTCTGGAGGCAGTCAAAATGATCCTTAGAATTCTTCCCTACCCTTATTCCTGTGCTGAGATACAGGCTGCTCCAACCTGCTGTAAAATGCTTGATTTCGAGAGTGAGCGAAACTAATGAAAACATTGTTGGGGTAAAACCTAAAGGGAAAGACCTAGCACCAAATCCAATTGGCCATCTGATCTAACTTCTGGAGGCAGTCAAAATGATCCTTAGAATTCTTCCCTACCTTATTCCTGTGCTGAGATACAGGCTGCTCCAACCTGCTGTAAAATGCTTGATTTCGAGAGTGAGCGAAACTAATGAAAACATTGTTGGGGTAAAACCTAAAGGGAAAGACCTAGCACCAAAATCCAATTTGCCATCTGATCTAACTTCTGGAGGCAGTCAAAATGATCCTTAGAATTCTTCCCTACCTTATTCCTGTGCTGAGATACAGGCTGCTCCAACCTGCTGTAAAATGCTTGATTTCGAGAGTGAGCGAAACTAATGAAAACATTGTTGGGGTAAAACCTAAAGGGAAAGACCTAGCACCAAATCCAATTTGCCATCTGATCTAACTTCTGGAGGCAGTCAAAATGATCCTTAGAATTCTTCCCTACCTTATTCCTGTGCTGAGATACAGGCTGCTCCAACCTGCTGTAAAATGCTTGATTTCGAGAGTGAGCGAAACTAATGAAAACATTGTTGGGGTAAAACCTAAAGGGAAAGACCTAGCACCAAATCCAATTGGCCATCTGATCTAACTTCTGGAGGCAGTCAAAATGATCCTTAGAATTCTTCCCTACCTTATTCCTGTGCTGAGATACAGGCTGCTCCAACCTGCTGTAAAATGCTTGATTTCGAGAGTGAGCGAAACTAATGAAAACATTGTTGGGGTAAAACCTAAAGGGAAAGACCTAGCACCAAATCCAATTTGCCATCTGATCTAACTTCTGGAGGCAGTCAAAATGATCCTTAGAATTCTTCCCTACCTTATTCCTGTGCTGAGATACAGGCTGCTCCAACCTGCTGTAAAATGCTTGATTTCGAGAGTGAGCGAAACTAATGAAAACATTGTTGGGGTAAAACCTAAAGGGAAAGACCTAGCACCAAATCCAATTTGCCATCTGATCTAACTTCTGGAGGCAGTCAAAATGATCCTTAGAATTCTTCCCTACCTTATTCCTGTGCTGAGATACAGGCTGCTCCAACCTGCTGTAAAATGCTTGATTTCGAGAGTGAGCGAAACTAATGAAAACATTGTTGGGGTAAAACCTAAAGGGAAAGACCTAGCACCAAATCCAATTGGCCATCTGATCTAACTTCTGGAGGCAGTCAAAATGATCCTTAGAATTCTTCCCTACCTTATTCCTGTGCTGAGATACAGGCTGCTCCAACCTGCTGTAAAATGCTTGATTTCGAGAGTGAGCGAAACTAATGAAAACATTGTTGGGGTAAAACCTAAAGGGAAAGACCTAGCACCAAATCCAATTTGCCATCTGATCTAACTTCTGGAGGCAGTCAAAATGATCCTTAGAATTCTTCCCTACCTTATTCCTGTGCTGAGATACAGGCTGCTCCAACCTGCTGTAAAATGCTTGATTTCAAGAGTGAGCGAAACTAATGAAAACATTGTTGGGGTAAAACCTAAAGGGAAAGACCTAGCACCAAATCCAATTTGCCATCTGATCTAACTTCTGGAGGCAGTCAAAATGATCCTTAGAATTCTTCCCTACCTTATTCCTGTGCTGAGATACAGGCTGCTCCAACCTGCTGTAAAATGCTTGATTTCGAGAGTGAGCGAAACTAATGAAAACATTGTTGGGGTAAAACCTAAAGGGAAAGACCTAGCACCAAATCCAATTTGCCATCTGATCTAACTTCTGGAGGCAGTCAAAATGATCCTTAGAATTCTTCCCTACCTTATTCCTGTGCTGAGATACAGGCTGCTCCAACCTGCTGTAAAATGCTTGATTTCGAGAGTGAGCGAAACTAATGAAAACATTGTTGGGGTAAAACCTAAAGGGAAAGACCTAGCACCAAATCCAATTTGCCATCTGATCTAACTTCTGGAGGCAGTCAAAATGATCCTTAGAATTCTTCCCTACCTTATTCCTGTGCTGAGATACAGGCTGCTCCAACCTGCTGTAAAATGCTTGATTTCGAGAGTGAGCGAAACTAATGAAAACATTGTTGGGGTAAAACCTAAAGGGAAAGACCTAGCACCAAATCCAATTTGCCATCTGATCTAACTTCTGGAGGCAGTCAAAATGAGTATTTGAATTCTTCCCTACCTTATTCCTGTGCTGAGATACAGGCTGCTCCAACCTGCTGTAAAATGCTTGATTTCGAGAGTGAGCGAAACTAATGAAAACATTGTTGGGGTAAAACCTAAAGGGAAAGACCTAGCACCAAATCCAATTTGCCATCTGATCTAACTTCTGGAGGCAGTCAAAATGATCCTTAGAATTCTTCCCTACCTTATTCCTGTGCTGAGATACAGGCTGCTCCAACCTGCTGTAAAATGCTTGATTTCGAGAGTGAGCGAAACTAATGAAAACATTGTTGGGGTAAAACCTAAAGGGAAAGACCTAGCACCAAATCCAATTGGCCATCTGATCTAACTTCTGGAGGCAGTCAAAATGATCCTTAGAATTCTTCCCTACCTTATTCCTGTGCTGAGATACAGGCTGCTCCAACCTGCTGTAAAATGCTTGATTTCGAGAGTGAGCGAAACTAATGAAAACATTGTTGGGGTAAAACCTAAAGGGAAAGACCTAGCACCAAATCCAATTTGCCATCTGATCTAACTTCTGGAGGCAGTCAAAATGATCCTTAGAATTCTTCCCTACCTTATTCCTGTGCTGAGATACAGGCTGCTCCAACCTGCTGTAAAATGCTTGATTTCGAGAGTGAGCGAAACTACTGAAAACATTGTTGGGGTAAAACCTTAAGGGAAAGACCTAGCACCAAATCCAATTTGCCATCTGATCTAACTTCTGGAGGCAGTCAAAATGATCCTTAGAATTCTTCCCTACCTTATTCCTGTGCTGAGATACAGGCTGCTCCAACCTGCTGTAAAATGCTTGATTTCGAGAGTGAGCGAAACTAATGAAAACATTGTTGGGGTAAAACCTAAAGGGAAAGACCTAGCACCAAATCCAATTGGCCATCTGATCTAACTTCTGGAGGCAGTCAAAATGATCCTTAGAATTCTTCCCTACCTTATTCCTGTGCTGAGATACAGGCTGCTCCAACCTGCTGTAAAATGCTTGATTTCGAGAGTGAGCGAAACTAATGAAAACATTGTTGGGGTAAAACCTAAAGGGAAAGACCTAGCACCAAATCCAATTTGCCATCTGATCTAACTTCTGGAGGCAGTCAAAATGATCCTTAGAATTCTTCCCTACCTTATTCCTGTGCTGAGATACAGGCTGCTCCAACCTGCTGTAAAATGCTTGATTTCGAGAGTGAGCGAAACTAATGAAAACATTGTTGGGGTAAAACCTAAAGGGAAAGACCTAGCACCAAATCCAATTTGCCATCTGATCTAACTTCTGGAGGCAGTCAAAATGATCCTTAGAATTCTTCCCTACCTTATTCCTGTGCTGAGATACAGGCTGCTCCAACCTGCTGTAAAATGCTTGATTTCGAGAGTGAGCGAAACTAATGAAAACATTGTTGGGGTAAAACCTAAAGGGAAAGACCTAGCACCAAATCCAATTTGCCATCTGATCTAACTTCTGGAGGCAGTCAAAATGATCCTTAGAATTCTTCCCTACCTTATTCCTGTGCTGAGATACAGGCTGCTCCAACCTGCTGTAAAATGCTTGATTTCGAGAGTGAGCGAAACTAATGAAAACATTGTTGGGGTAAAACCTAAAGGGAAAGACCTAGCACCAAATCCAATTTGCCATCTGATCTAACTTCTGGAGGCAGTCAAAATGATCCTTAGAATTCTTCCCTACCTTATTCCTGTGCTGAGATACAGGCTGCTCCAACCTGCTGTAAAATGCTTGATTTCGAGAGTGAGCGAAACTAATGAAAACATTGTTGGGGTAAAACCTAAAGGGAAAGACCTAGCACCAAATCCAATTTGCCATCTGATCTAACTTCTGGAGGCAGTCAAAATGATCCTTAGAATTCTTCCCTACCTTATTCCTGTGCTGAGATACAGGCTGCTCCAACCTGCTGTAAAATGCTTGATTTCGAGAGTGAGCGAAACTAATGAAAACATTGTTGGGGTAAAACCTAAAGGGAAAGACCTAGCACCAAATTCCATTGGCCATCTGATCTAACTTCTGGAGGCAGTCAAAATGATCCTTAGAATTCTTCCCTACCTTATTCCTGTGCTGAGATACAGGCTGCTCCAACCTGCTGTAAAATGCTTGATTTCGAGAGTGAGCGAAACTAATGAAAACATTGTTGGGGTAAAACCTAAAGGGAAAGACCTAGCACCAAATCCAATTTGCCATCTGATCTAACTTCTGGAGGCAGTCAAAATGATCCTTAGAATTCTTCCCTACCTTATTCCTGTGCTGAGATACAGGCTGCTCCAACCTGCTGTAAAATGCTTGATTTCGAGAGTGAGCGAAACTAATGAAAACATTGTTGGGGTAAAACCTAAAGGGAAAGACCTAGCACCAAATCCAATTTGCCATCTGATCTAACTTCTGGAGGCAGTCAAAATGATCCTTAGAATTCTTCCCTACCTTATTCCTGTGCTGAGATACAGGCTGCTCCAACCTGCTGTAAAATGCTTGATTTCGAGAGTGAGCGAAACTAATGAAAACATTGTTGGGGTAAAACCTAAAGGGAAAGACCTAGCACCAAATCCAATTGGCCATCTGATCTAACTTCTGGAGGCAGTCAAAATGATCCTTAGAATTCTTCCCTACCTTATTCCTGTGCTGAGATACAGGCTGCTCCAACCTGCTGTAAAATGCTTGATTTCGAGAGTGAGCGAAACTAATGAAAACATTGTTGGGGTAAAACCTAAAGGGAAAGACCTAGCACCAAATCCAATTGGCCATCTGATCTAACTTCTGGAGGCAGTCAAAATGATCCTTAGAATTCTTCCCTACCTTATTCCTGTGCTGAGATACAGGCTGCTCCAACCTGCTGTAAAATGCTTGATTTCGAGAGTGAGCGAAACTAATGAAAACATTGTTGGGGTAAAACCTAAAGGGAAAGACCTAGCACCAAATCCAATTGGCCATCTGATCTAACTTCTGGAGGCAGTCAAAATGATCCTTAGAATTCTTCCCTACCTTATTCCTGTGCTGAGATACAGGCTGCTCCAACCTGCTGTAAAATGCTTGATTTCGAGAGTGAGCGAAACTAATGAAAACATTGTTGGGGTAAAACCTAAAGGGAAAGACCTAGCACCAAATCCAATTGGCCATCTGATCTAACTTCTGGAGGCAGTCAAAATGATCCTTAGAATTCTTCCCTACCTTATTCCTGTGCTGAGATACAGGCTGCTCCAACCTGCTGTAAAATGCTTGATTTCGAGAGTGAGCGAAACTAATGAAAACATTGTTGGGGTAAAACCTAAAGGGAACGGCCTAGCACCAAATCCAATTGGCCATCTGATCTAACTTCTGGAGGCAGTCAAAATGATCCTTAGAATTCTTCCCTACCTTATTCCTGTGCTGAGATACAGGCTGCTCCAACCTGCTGTAAAATGCTTGATTTCGAGAGTGAGCGAAACTAATGAAAACATTGTTGGGGTAAAACCTAAAGGGAAAGACCTAGCACCAAATCCAATTTGCCATCTGATCTAACTTCTGGAGGCAGTCAAAATGATCCTTAGAATTCTTCCCTACCTTATTCCTGTGCTGAGATACAGGCTGCTCCAACCTGCTGTAAAATGCTTGATTTCGAGAGTGAGCGAAACTAATGAAAACATTGTTGGGGTAAAACCTAAAGGGAAAGACCTAGCACCAAATCCAATTTGCCATCTGATCTAACTTCTGGAGGCAGTCAAAATGATCCTTAGAATTCTTCCCTACCTTATTCCTGTGCTGAGATACAGGCTGCTCCAACCTGCTGTAAAATGCTTGATTTCGAGAGTGAGCGAAACTAATGAAAACATTGTTGGGGTAAAACCTAAAGGGAAAGACCTAGCACCAAATTCCATTGGCCATCTGATCTAACTTCTGGAGGCAGTCAAAATGATCCTTAGAATTCTTCCCTACCTTATTCCTGTGCTGAGATACAGGCTGCTCCAACCTGCTGTAAAATGCTTGATTTCGAGAGTGAGCGAAACTAATGAAAACATTGTTGGGGTAAAACCTAAAGGGAAAGACCTAGCACCAAATCCAATTGGCCATCTGATCTAACTTCTGGAGGCAGTCAAAATGATCCTTAGAATTCTTCCCTACCTTATTCCTGTGCTGAGATACAGGCTGCTCCAACCTGCTGTAAAATGCTTGATTTCGAGAGTGAGCGAAACTAATGAAAACATTGTTGGGGTAAAACCTAAAGGGAAAGACCTAGCACCAAATCCAATTGGCCATCTGATCTAACTTCTGGAGGCAGTCAAAATGATCCTTAGAATTCTTCCCTACCTTATTCCTGTGCTGAGATACAGGCTGCTCCAACCTGCTGTAAAATGCTTGATTTCGAGAGTGAGCGAAACTAATGAAAACATTGTTGGGGTAAAACCTAAAGGGAAAGACCTAGCACCAAATCCAATTTGCCATCTGATCTAACTTCTGGAGGCAGTCAAAATGATCCTTAGAATTCTTCCCTACCTTATTCCTGTGCTGAGATACAGGCTGCTCCAACCTGCTGTAAAATGCTTGATTTCGAGAGTGAGCGAAACTAATGAAAACATTGTTGGGGTAAAACCTAAAGGGAAAGACCTAGCACCAAATCCAATTTGCCATCTGATCTAACTTCTGGAGGCAGTCAAAATGATCCTTAGAATTCTTCCCTACCTTATTCCTGTGCTGAGATACAGGCTGCTCCAACCTGCTGTAAAATGCTTGATTTCGAGAGTGAGCGAAACTAATGAAAACATTGTTGGGGTAAAACCTAAAGGGAAAGACCTAGCACCAAATCCAATTTGCCATCTGATCTAACTTCTGGAGGCAGTCAAAATGATCCTTAGAATTCTTCCCTACCTTATTCCTGTGCTGAGATACAGGCTGCTCCAACCTGCTGTAAAATGCTTGATTTCGAGAGTGAGCGAAACTAATGAAAACATTGTTGGGGTAAAACCTAAAGGGAAAGACCTAGCACCAAATCCAATTTGCCATCTGATCTAACTTCTGGAGGCAGTCAAAATGATCCTTAGAATTCTTCCCTACCTTATTCCTGTGCTGAGATACAGGCTGCTCCAACCTGCTGTAAAATGCTTGATTTCGAGAGTGAGCGAAACTAATGAAAACATTGTTGGGGTAAAACCTAAAGGGAACGGCCTAGCACCAAATCCAATTTGCCATCTGATCTAACTTCTGGAGGCAGTCAAAATGATCCTTAGAATTCTTCCCTACCTTATTCCTGTGCTGAGATACAGGCTGCTCCAACCTGCTGTAAAATGCTTGATTTCGAGAGTGAGCGAAACTAATGAAAACATTGTTGGGGTAAAACCTAAAGGGAAAGACCTAGCACCAAATCCAATTTGCCATCTGATCTAACTTCTGGAGGCAGTCAAAATGATCCTTAGAATTCTTCCCTACCTTATTCCTGTGCTGAGATACAGGCTGCTCCAACCTGCTGTAAAATGCTTGATTTCGAGAGTGAGCGAAACTAATGAAAACATTGTTGGGGTAAAACCTAAAGGGAAAGACCTAGCACCAAATCCAATTGGCCATCTGATCTAACTTCTGGAGGCAGTCAAAATGATCCTTAGAATTCTTCCCTACCTTATTCCTGTGCTGAGATACAGGCTGCTCCAACCTGCTGTAAAATGCTTGATTTCGAGAGTGAGCGAAACTAATGAAAACATTGTTGGGGTAAAACCTAAAGGGAAAGACCTAGCACCAAATCCAATTTGCCATCTGATCTAACTTCTGGAGGCAGTCAAAATGATCCTTAGAATTCTTCCCTACCTTATTCCTGTGCTGAGATACAGGCTGCTCCAACCTGCTGTAAAATGCTTGATTTCGAGAGTGAGCGAAACTAATGAAAACATTGTTGGGGTAAAACCTAAAGGGAAAGACCTAGCACCAAATCCAATTTGCCATCTGATCTAACTTCTGGAGGCAGTCAAAATGATCCTTAGAATTCTTCCCTACCTTATTCCTGTGCTGAGATACAGGCTGCTCCAACCTGCTGTAAAATGCTTGATTTCGAGAGTGAGCGAAACTAATGAAAACATTGTTGGGGTAAAACCTAAAGGGAAAGACCTAGCACCAAATTCCATTGGCCATCTGATCTAACTTCTGGAGGCAGTCAAAATGATCCTTAGAATTCTTCCCTACCTTATTCCTGTGCTGAGATACAGGCTGCTCCAACCTGCTGTAAAATGCTTGATTTCGAGAGTGAGCGAAACTAATGAAAACATTGTTGGGGTAAAACCTAAAGGGAAAGACCTAGCACCAAATCCAATTTGCCATCTGATCTAACTTCTGGAGGCAGTCAAAATGAGTATTTGAATTCTTCCCTACCTTATTCCTGTGCTGAGATACAGGCTGCTCCAACCTGCTGTAAAATGCTTGATTTCGAGAGTGAGCGAAACTAATGAAAACATTGTTGGGGTAAAACCTAAAGGGAAAGACCTAGCACCAAATCCAATTGGCCATCTGATCTAACTTCTGGAGGCAGTCAAAATGATCCTTAGAATTCTTCCCTACCTTATTCCTGTGCTGAGATACAGGCTGCTCCAACCTGCTGTAAAATGCTTGATTTCGAGAGTGAGCGAAACTAATGAAAACATTGTTGGGGTAAAACCTAAAGGGAACGGCCTAGCACCAAATCCAATTTGCCATCTGATCTAACTTCTGGAGGCAGTCAAAATGATCCTTAGAATTCTTCCCTACCTTATTCCTGTGCTGAGATACAGGCTGCTCCAACCTGCTGTAAAATGCTTGATTTCGAGAGTGAGCGAAACTAATGAAAACATTGTTGGGGTAAAACCTAAAGGGAAAGACCTAGCACCAAATCCAATTTGCCATCTGATCTAACTTCTGGAGGCAGTCAAAATGATCCTTAGAATTCTTCCCTACCTTATTCCTGTGCTGAGATACAGGCTGCTCCAACCTGCTGTAAAATGCTTGATTTCGAGAGTGAGCGAAACTAATGAAAACATTGTTGGGGTAAAACCTAAAGGGAAAGACCTAGCACCAAATTCCATTGGCCATCTGATCTAACTTCTGGAGGCAGTCAAAATGATCCTTAGAATTCTTCCCTACCTTATTCCTGTGCTGAGATACAGGCTGCTCCAACCTGCTGTAAAATGCTTGATTTCGAGAGTGAGCGAAACTAATGAAAACATTGTTGGGGTAAAACCTAAAGGGAAAGACCTAGCACCAAATCCAATTGGCCATCTGATCTAACTTCTGGAGGCAGTCAAAATGATCCTTAGAATTCTTCCCTACCTTATTCCTGTGCTGAGATACAGGCTGCTCCAACCTGCTGTAAAATGCTTGATTTCGAGAGTGAGCGAAACTAATGAAAACATTGTTGGGGTAAAACCTAAAGGGAAAGACCTAGCACCAAATCCAATTGGCCATCTGATCTAACTTCTGGAGGCAGTCAAAATGATCCTTAGAATTCTTCCCTACCTTATTCCTGTGCTGAGATACAGGCTGCTCCAACCTGCTGTAAAATGCTTGATTTCGAGAGTGAGCGAAACTAATGAAAACATTGTTGGGGTAAAACCTAAAGGGAAAGACCTAGCACCAAATCCAATTTGCCATCTGATCTAACTTCTGGAGGCAGTCAAAATGATCCTTAGAATTCTTCCCTACCTTATTCCTGTGCTGAGATACAGGCTGCTCCAACCTGCTGTAAAATGCTTGATTTCGAGAGTGAGCGAAACTAATGAAAACATTGTTGGGGTAAAACCTAAAGGGAAAGACCTAGCACCAAATCCAATTTGCCATCTGATCTAACTTCTGGAGGCAGTCAAAATGATCCTTAGAATTCTTCCCTACCTTATTCCTGTGCTGAGATACAGGCTGCTCCAACCTGCTGTAAAATGCTTGATTTCGAGAGTGAGCGAAACTAATGAAAACATTGTTGGGGTAAAACCTAAAGGGAAAGACCTAGCACCAAATCCAATTTGCCATCTGATCTAACTTCTGGAGGCAGTCAAAATGATCCTTAGAATTCTTCCCTACCTTATTCCTGTGCTGAGATACAGGCTGCTCCAACCTGCTGTAAAATGCTTGATTTCGAGAGTGAGCGAAACTAATGAAAACATTGTTGGGGTAAAACCTAAAGGGAAAGACCTAGCACCAAATCCAATTGGCCATCTGATCTAACTTCTGGAGGCAGTCAAAATGATCCTTAGAATTCTTCCCTACCTTATTCCTGTGCTGAGATACAGGCTGCTCCAACCTGCTGTAAAATGCTTGATTTCGAGAGTGAGCGAAACTAATGAAAACATTGTTGGGGTAAAACCTAAAGGGAACGGCCTAGCACCAAATCCAATTTGCCATCTGATCTAACTTCTGGAGGCAGTCAAAATGATCCTTAGAATTCTTCCCTACCTTATTCCTGTGCTGAGATACAGGCTGCTCCAACCTGCTGTAAAATGCTTGATTTCGAGAGTGAGCGAAACTAATGAAAACATTGTTGGGGTAAAACCTAAAGGGAAAGACCTAGCACCAAATCCAATTTGCCATCTGATCTAACTTCTGGAGGCAGTCAAAATGATCCTTAGAATTCTTCCCTACCTTATTCCTGTGCTGAGATACAGGCTGCTCCAACCTGCTGTAAAATGCTTGATTTCGAGAGTGAGCGAAACTAATGAAAACATTGTTGGGGTAAAACCTAAAGGGAAAGACCTAGCACCAAATCCAATTTGCCATCTGATCTAACTTCTGGAGGCAGTCAAAATGATCCTTAGAATTCTTCCCTACCTTATTCCTGTGCTGAGATACAGGCTGCTCCAACCTGCTGTAAAATGCTTGATTTCGAGAGTGAGCGAAACTAATGAAAACATTGTTGGGGTAAAACCTAAAGGGAAAGACCTAGCACCAAATCCAATTTGCCATCTGATCTAACTTCTGGAGGCAGTCAAAATGAGTATTTGAATTCTTCCCTACCTTATTCCTGTGCTGAGATACAGGCTGCTCCAACCTGCTGTAAAATGCTTGATTTCGAGAGTGAGCGAAACTAATGAAAACATTGTTGGGGTAAAACCTAAAGGGAAAGACCTAGCACCAAATCCAATTTGCCATCTGATCTAACTTCTGGAGGCAGTCAAAATGATCCTTAGAATTCTTCCCTACCTTATTCCTGTGCTGAGATACAGGCTGCTCCAACCTGCTGTAAAATGCTTGATTTCGAGAGTGAGCGAAACTAATGAAAACATTGTTGGGGTAAAACCTAAAGGGAAAGACCTAGCACCAAATCCAATTTGCCATCTGATCTAACTTCTGGAGGCAGTCAAAATGATCCTTAGAATTCTTCCCTACCTTATTCCTGTGCTGAGATACAGGCTGCTCCAACCTGCTGTAAAATGCTTGATTTCGAGAGTGAGCGAAACTAATGAAAACATTGTTGGGGTAAAACCTAAAGGGAAAGACCTAGCACCAAATCCAATTTGCCATCTGATCTAACTTCTGGAGGCAGTCAAAATGATCCTTAGAATTCTTCCCTACCTTATTCCTGTGCTGAGATACAGGCTGCTCCAACCTGCTGTAAAATGCTTGATTTCGAGAGTGAGCGAAACTAATGAAAACATTGTTGGGGTAAAACCTAAAGGGAAAGACCTAGCACCAAATCCAATTTGCCATCTGATCTAACTTCTGGAGGCAGTCAAAATGAGTATTTGAATTCTTCCCTACCTTATTCCTGTGCTGAGATACAGGCTGCTCCAACCTGCTGTAAAATGCTTGATTTCGAGAGTGAGCGAAACTAATGAAAACATTGTTGGGGTAAAACCTAAAGGGAAAGACCTAGCACCAAATCCAATTTGCCATCTGATCTAACTTCTGGAGGCAGTCAAAATGATCCTTAGAATTCTTCCCTACCTTATTCCTGTGCTGAGATACAGGCTGCTCCAACCTGCTGTAAAATGCTTGATTTCGAGAGTGAGCGAAACTAATGAAAACATTGTTGGGGTAAAACCTAAAGGGAAAGACCTAGCACCAAATCCAATTTGCCATCTGATCTAACTTCTGGAGGCAGTCAAAATGATCCTTAGAATTCTTCCCTACCTTATTCCTGTGCTGAGATACAGGCTGCTCCAACCTGCTGTAAAATGCTTGATTTCGAGAGTGAGCGAAACTAATGAAAACATTGTTGGGGTAAAACCTAAAGGGAAAGACCTAGCACCAAATCCAATTTGCCATCTGATCTAACTTCTGGAGGCAGTCAAAATGATCCTTAGAATTCTTCCCTACCTTATTCCTGTGCTGAGATACAGGCTGCTCCAACCTGCTGTAAAATGCTTGCTTTCGAGAGTGAGCGAAACTAATGAAAACATTGTTGGGGTAAAACCTAAAGGGAAAGACCTAGCACCAAATCCAATTTGCATCTGATCTAACTTCTGGAGGCAGTCAAAATGATCCTTAGAATTCTTCCCTACCTTATTCCTGTGCTGAGATACAGGCTGCTCCAACCTGCTGTAAAATGCTTGATTTCGAGAGTGAGCGAAACTAATGAAAACATTGTTGGGGTAAAACCTAAAGGGAAAGACCTAGCACCAAATCCAATTTGCCATCTGATCTAACTTCTGGAGGCAGTCAAAATGATCCTTAGAATTCTTCCCTACCTTATTCCTGTGCTGAGATACAGGCTGCTCCAACCTGCTGTAAAATGCTTGATTTCGAGAGTGAGCGAAACTAATGAAAACATTGTTGGGGTAAAACCTAAAGGGAAAGACCTAGCACCAAATCCAATTTGCCATCTGATCTAACTTCTGGAGGCAGTCAAAATGATCCTTAGAATTCTTCCCTACCTTATTCCTGTGCTGAGATACAGGCTGCTCCAACCTGCTGTAAAATGCTTGATTTCGAGAGTGAGCGAAACTAATGAAAACATTGTTGGGGTAAAACCTAAAGGGAAAGACCTAGCACCAAATCCAATTTGCCATCTGATCTAACTTCTGGAGGCAGTCAAAATGATCCTTAGAATTCTTCCCTACCTTATTCCTGTGCTGAGATACAGGCTGCTCCAACCTGCTGTAAAATGCTTGATTTCGAGAGTGAGCGAAACTAATGAAAACATTGTTGGGGTAAAACCTAAAGGGAAAGACCTAGCACCAAATCCAATTTGCCATCTGATCTAACTTCTGGAGGCAGTCAAAATGATCCTTAGAATTCTTCCCTACCTTATTCCTGTGCTGAGATACAGGCTGCTCCAACCTGCTGTAAAATGCTTGATTTCGAGAGTGAGCGAAACTAATGAAAACATTGTTGGGGTAAAACCTAAAGGGAAAGACCTAGCACCAAATCCAATTTGCCATCTGATCTAACTTCTGGAGGCAGTCAAAATGATCCTTAGAATTCTTCCCTACCTTATTCCTGTGCTGAGATACAGGCTGCTCCAACCTGCTGTAAAATGCTTGATTTCGAGAGTGAGCGAAACTAATGAAAACATTGTTGGGGTAAAACCTAAAGGGAAAGACCTAGCACCAAATCCAATTTGCCATCTGATCTAACTTCTGGAGGCAGTCAAAATGATCCTTAGAATTCTTCCCTATCTTATTCCTGTGCTGAGATACAGGCTGCTCCAACCTGCTGTAAAATGCTTGATTTCGAGAGTGAGCGAAACTAATGAAAACATTGTTGGGGTAAAACCTAAAGGGAAAGACCTAGCACCAAATCCAATTGGCCATCTGATCTAACTTCTGGAGGCAGTCAAAATGATCCTTAGAATTCTTCCCTACCTTATTCCTGTGCTGAGATACAGGCTGCTCCAACCTGCTGTAAAATGCTTGATTTCGAGAGTGAGCGAAACTAATGAAAACATTGTTGGGGTAAAACCTAAAGGGAAAGACCTAGCACCAAATCCAATTTGCCATCTGATCTAACTTCTGGAGGCAGTCAAAATGAGTATTTGAATTCTTCCCTACCTTATTCCTGTGCTGAGATACAGGCTGCTCCAACCTGCTGTAAAATGCTTGATTTCGAGAGTGAGCGAAACTAATGAAAACATTGTTGGGGTAAAACCTAAAGGGAAAGACCTAGCACCAAATTCCATTGGCCATCTGATCTAACTTCTGGAGGCAGTCAAAATGATCCTTAGAATTCTTCCCTACCTTATTCCTGTGCTGAGATACAGGCTGCTCCAACCTGCTGTAAAATGCTTGATTTCGAGAGTGAGCGAAACTAATGAAAACATTGTTGGGGTAAAACCTAAAGGGAAAGACCTAGCACCAAATCCAATTTGCCATCTGATCTAACTTCTGGAGGCAGTCAAAATGATCCTTAGAATTCTTCCCTACCTTATTCCTGTGCTGAGATACAGGCTGCTCCAACCTGCTGTAAAATGCTTGATTTCGAGAGTGAGCGAAACTAATGAAAACATTGTTGGGGTAAAACCTAAAGGGAAAGACCTAGCACCAAATCCAATTTGCCATCTGATCTAACTTCTGGAGGCAGTCAAAATGATCCTTAGAATTCTTCCCTACCTTATTCCTGTGCTGAGATACAGGCTGCTCCAACCTGCTGTAAAATGCTTGATTTCGAGAGTGAGCGAAACTAATGAAAACATTGTTGGGGTAAAACCTAAAGGGAAAGACCTAGCACCAAATTCCATTGGCCATCTGATCTAACTTCTGGAGGCAGTCAAAATGATCCTTAGAATTCTTCCCTACCTTATTCCTGTGCTGAGATACAGGCTGCTCCAACCTGCTGTAAAATGCTTGCTTTCGAGAGTGAGCGAAACTAATGAAAACATTGTTGGGGTAAAACCTAAAGGGAAAGACCTAGCACCAAATCCAATTTGCCATCTGATCTAACTTCTGGAGGCAGTCAAAATGATCCTTAGAATTCTTCCCTACCTTATTCCTGTGCTGAGATACAGGCTGCTCCAACCTGCTGTAAAATGCTTGATTTCGAGAGTGAGCGAAACTAATGAAAACATTGTTGGGGTAAAACCTAAAGGGAAAGACCTAGCACCAAATCCAATTTGCCATCTGATCTAACTTCTGGAGGCAGTCAAAATGATCCTTAGAATTCTTCCCTACCTTATTCCTGTGCTGAGATACAGGCTGCTCCAACCTGCTGTAAAATGCTTGATTTCGAGAGTGAGCGAAACTAATGAAAACATTGTTGGGGTAAAACCTAAAGGGAAAGACCTAGCACCAAATCCAATTTGCCATCTGATCTAACTTCTGGAGGCAGTCAAAATGATCCTTAGAATTCTTCCCTACCTTATTCCTGTGCTGAGATACAGGCTGCTCCAACCTGCTGTAAAATGCTTGATTTCGAGAGTGAGCGAAACTAATGAAAACATTGTTGGGGTAAAACCTAAAGGGAAAGACCTAGCACCAAATCCAATTTGCCATCTGATCTAACTTCTGGAGGCAGTCAAAATGATCCTTAGAATTCTTCCCTACCTTATTCCTGTGCTGAGATACAGGCTGCTCCAACCTGCTGTAAAATGCTTGATTTCGAGAGTGAGCGAAACTAATGAAAACATTGTTGGGGTAAAACCTAAAGGGAAAGACCCAGCACCAAATCCAATTTGCCATCTGATCTAACTTCTGGAGGCAGTCAAAATGATCCTTAGAATTCTTCCCTACCTTATTCCTGTGCTGAGATACAGGCTGCTCCAACCTGCTGTAAAATGCTTGATTTCGAGAGTGAGCGAAACTAATGAAAACATTGTTGGGGTAAAACCTAAAGGGAAAGACCTAGCACCAAATTCCATTGGCCATCTGATCTAACTTCTGGAGGCAGTCAAAATGATCCTTAGAATTCTTCCCTACCTTATTCCTGTGCTGAGATACAGGCTGCTCCAACCTGCTGTAAAATGCTTGATTTCGAGAGTGAGCGAAACTAATGAAAACATTGTTGGGGTAAAACCTAAAGGGAAAGACCTAGCACCAAATCCAATTTGCCATCTGATCTAACTTCTGGAGGCAGTCAAAATGATCCTTAGAATTCTTCCCTACCTTATTCCTGTGCTGAGATACAGGCTGCTCCAACCTGCTGTAAAATGCTTGATTTCGAGAGTGAGCGAAACTAATGAAAACATTGTTGGGGTAAAACCTAAAGGGAAAGACCTAGCACCAAATCCAATTTGCCATCTGATCTAACTTCTGGAGGCAGTCAAAATGATCCTTAGAATTCTTCCCTACCTTATTCCTGTGCTGAGATACAGGCTGCTCCAACCTGCTGTAAAATGCTTGATTTCGAGAGTGAGCGAAACTAATGAAAACATTGTTGGGGTAAAACCTAAAGGGAAAGACCTAGCACCAAATCCAATTTGCCATCTGATCTAACTTCTGGAGGCAGTCAAAATGATCCTTAGAATTCTTCCCTACCTTATTCCTGTGCTGAGATACAGGCTGCTCCAACCTGCTGTAAAATGCTTGATTTCGAGAGTGAGCGAAACTAATGAAAACATTGTTGGGGTAAAACCTAAAGGGAAAGACCCAGCACCAAATCCAATTTGCCATCTGATCTAACTTCTGGAGGCAGTCAAAATGATCCTTAGAATTCTTCCCTACCTTATTCCTGTGCTGAGATACAGGCTGCTCCAACCTGCTGTAAAATGCTTGATTTCGAGAGTGAGCGAAACTAATGAAAACATTGTTGGGGTAAAACCTAAAGGGAAAGACCTAGCACCAAATTCCATTGGCCATCTGATCTAACTTCTGGAGGCAGTCAAAATGATCCTTAGAATTCTTCCCTACCTTATTCCTGTGCTGAGATACAGGCTGCTCCAACCTGCTGTAAAATGCTTGATTTCGAGAGTGAGCAAAACTAATGAAAACATTGTTGGGGTAAAACCTAAAGGGAAAGACCTAGCACCAAATCCAATTTGCCATCTGATCTAACTTCTGGAGGCAGTCAAAATGATCCTTAGAATTCTTCCCTACCTTATTCCTGTGCTGAGATACAGGCTGCTCCAACCTGCTGTAAAATGCTTGATTTCGAGAGTGAGCGAAACTAATGAAAACATTGTTGGGGTAAAACCTAAAGGGAAAGACCTAGCACCAAATCCAATTGGCCATCTGATCTAACTTCTGGAGGCAGTCAAAATGATCCTTAGAATTCTTCCCTACCTTATTCCTGTGCTGAGATACAGGCTGCTCCAACCTGCTGTAAAATGCTTGATTTCGAGAGTGAGCGAAACTAATGAAAACATTGTTGGGGTAAAACCTAAAGGGAAAGACCTAGCACCAAATCCAATTTGCCATCTGATCTAACTTCTGGAGGCAGTCAAAATGATCCTTAGAATTCTTCCCTACCTTATTCCTGTGCTGAGATACAGGCTGCTCCAACCTGCTGTAAAATGCTTGATTTCGAGAGTGAGCGAAACTAATGAAAACATTGTTGGGGTAAAACCTAAAGGGAAAGACCTAGCACCAAATCCAATTTGCCATCTGATCTAACTTCTGGAGGCAGTCAAAATGATCCTTAGAATTCTTCCCTACCTTATTCCTGTGCTGAGATACAGGCTGCTCCAACCTGCTGTAAAATGCTTGATTTCGAGAGTGAGCGAAACTAATGAAAACATTGTTGGGGTAAAACCTAAAGGGAAAGACCTAGCACCAAATCCAATTTGCCATCTGATCTAACTTCTGGAGGCAGTCAAAATGATCCTTAGAATTCTTCCCTACCTTATTCCTGTGCTGAGATACAGGCTGCTCCAACCTGCTGTAAAATGCTTGATTTCGAGAGTGAGCGAAACTAATGAAAACATTGTTGGGGTAAAACCTAAAGGGAAAGACCTAGCACCAAATCCAATTTGCCATCTGATCTAACTTCTGGAGGCAGTCAAAATGATCCTTAGAATTCTTCCCTACCTTATTCCTGTGCTGAGATACAGGCTGCTCCAACCTGCTGTAAAATGCTTGATTTCGAGAGTGAGCGAAACTAATGAAAACATTGTTGGGGTAAAACCTAAAGGGAAAGACCTAGCACCAAATCCAATTTGCCATCTGATCTAACTTCTGGAGGCAGTCAAAATGATCCTTAGAATTCTTCCCTACCTTATTCCTGTGCTGAGATACAGGCTGCTCCAACCTGCTGTAAAATGCTTGATTTCGAGAGTGAGCGAAACTAATGAAAACATTGTTGGGGTAAAACCTAAAGGGAAAGACCTAGCACCAAATCCAATTTGCCATCTGATCTAACTTCTGGAGGCAGTCAAAATGATCCTTAGAATTCTTCCCTACCTTATTCCTGTGCTGAGATACAGGCTGCTCCAACCTGCTGTAAAATGCTTGATTTCGAGAGTGAGCGAAACTAATGAAAACATTGTTGGGGTAAAACCTAAAGGGAAAGACCTAGCACCAAATCCAATTTGCCATCTGATCTAACTTCTGGAGGCAGTCAAAATGATCCTTAGAATTCTTCCCTACCTTATTCCTGTGCTGAGATACAGGCTGCTCCAACCTGCTGTAAAATGCTTGATTTCGAGAGTGAGCGAAACTAATGAAAACATTGTTGGGGTAAAACCTAAAGGGAAAGACCTAGCACCAAATCCAATTTGCCATCTGATCTAACTTCTGGAGGCAGTCAAAATGATCCTTAGAATTCTTCCCTACCTTATTCCTGTGCTGAGATACAGGCTGCTCCAACCTGCTGTAAAATGCTTGATTTCGAGAGTGAGCGAAACTAATGAAAACATTGTTGGGGTAAAACCTAAAGGGAAAGACCTAGCACCAAATCCAATTTGCCATCTGATCTAACTTCTGGAGGCAGTCAAAATGATCCTTAGAATTCTTCCCTACCTTATTCCTGTGCTGAGATACAGGCTGCTCCAACCTGCTGTAAAATGCTTGATTTCGAGAGTGAGCGAAACTAATGAAAACATTGTTGGGGTAAAACCTAAAGGGAAAGACCCAGCACCAAATCCAATTTGCCATCTGATCTAACTTCTGGAGGCAGTCAAAATGATCCTTAGAATTCTTCCCTACCTTATTCCTGTGCTGAGATACAGGCTGCTCCAACCTGCTGTAAAATGCTTGATTTCGAGAGTGAGCGAAACTAATGAAAACATTGTTGGGGTAAAACCTAAAGGGAAAGACCTAGCACCAAATTCCATTGGCCATCTGATCTAACTTCTGGAGGCAGTCAAAATGATCCTTAGAATTCTTCCCTACCTTATTCCTGTGCTGAGATACAGGCTGCTCCAACCTGCTGTAAAATGCTTGATTTCGAGAGTGAGCGAAACTAATGAAAACATTGTTGGGGTAAAACCTAAAGGGAAAGACCTAGCACCAAATCCAATTTGCCATCTGATCTAACTTCTGGAGGCAGTCAAAATGATCCTTAGAATTCTTCCCTACCTTATTCCTGTGCTGAGATACAGGCTGCTCCAACCTGCTGTAAAATGCTTGATTTCGAGAGTGAGCGAAACTAATGAAAACATTGTTGGGGTAAAACCTAAAGGGAAAGACCTAGCACCAAATTCCATTGGCCATCTGATCTAACTTCTGGAGGCAGTCAAAATGATCCTTAGAATTCTTCCCTACCTTATTCCTGTGCTGAGATACAGGCTGCTCCAACCTGCTGTAAAATGCTTGATTTCGAGAGTGAGCGAAACTAATGAAAACATTGTTGGGGTAAAACCTAAAGGGAAAGACCTAGCACCAAATCCAATTTGCCATCTGATCTAACTTCTGGAGGCAGTCAAAATGATCCTTAGAATTCTTCCCTACCTTATTCCTGTGCTGAGATACAGGCTGCTCCAACCTGCTGTAAAATGCTTGATTTCGAGAGTGAGCGAAACTAATGAAAACATTGTTGGGGTAAAACCTAAAGGGAAAGACCTAGCACCAAATCCAATTTGCCATCTGATCTAACTTCTGGAGGCAGTCAAAATGATCCTTAGAATTCTTCCCTACCTTATTCCTGTGCTGAGATACAGGCTGCTCCAACCTGCTGTAAAATGCTTGATTTCGAGAGTGAGCGAAACTAATGAAAACATTGTTGGGGTAAAACCTAAAGGGAAAGACCCAGCACCAAATCCAATTTGCCATCTGATCTAACTTCTGGAGGCAGTCAAAATGATCCTTAGAATTCTTCCCTACCTTATTCCTGTGCTGAGATACAGGCTGCTCCAACCTGCTGTAAAATGCTTGATTTCGAGAGTGAGCGAAACTAATGAAAACATTGTTGGGGTAAAACCTAAAGGGAAAGACCTAGCACCAAATTCCATTGGCCATCTGATCTAACTTCTGGAGGCAGTCAAAATGATCCTTAGAATTCTTCCCTACCTTATTCCTGTGCTGAGATACAGGCTGCTCCAACCTGCTGTAAAATGCTTGATTTCGAGAGTGAGCGAAACTAATGAAAACATTGTTGGGGTAAAACCTAAAGGGAAAGACCCTAGCACCAAATCCAATTTGCCATCTGATCTAACTTCTGGAGGCAGTCAAAATGATCCTTAGAATTCTTCCCTACCTTATTCCTGTGCTGAGATACAGGCTGCTCCAACCTGCTGTAAAATGCTTGATTTCGAGAGTGAGCGAAACTAATGAAAACATTGTTGGGGTAAAACCTAAAGGGAAAGACCTAGCACCAAATCCAATTTGCCATCTGATCTAACTTCTGGAGGCAGTCAAAATGATCCTTAGAATTCTTCCCTACCTTATTCCTGTGCTGAGATACAGGCTGCTCCAACCTGCTGTAAAATGCTTGATTTCGAGAGTGAGCGAAACTAATGAAAACATTGTTGGGGTAAAACCTAAAGGGAAAGACCTAGCACCAAATCCAATTTGCCATCTGATCTAACTTCTGGAGGCAGTCAAAATGATCCTTAGAATTCTTCCCTACCTTATTCCTGTGCTGAGATACAGGCTGCTCCAACCTGCTGTAAAATGCTTGATTTCGAGAGTGAGCGAAACTAATGAAAACATTGTTGGGGTAAAACCTAAAGGGAAAGACCTAGCACCAAATCCAATTTGCCATCTGATCTAACTTCTGGAGGCAGTCAAAATGATCCTTAGAATCTTCCCTACCTTATTCCTGTGCTGAGATACAGGCTGCTCCAACCTGCTGTAAAATGCTTGATTTCGAGAGTGAGCGAAACTAATGAAAACATTGTTGGGGTAAAACCTAAAGGGAAAGACCTAGCACCAAATCCAATTTGCCATCTGATCTAACTTCTGGAGGCAGTCAAAATGATCCTTAGAATTCTTCCCTACCTTATTCCTGTGCTGAGATACAGGCTGCTCCAACCTGCTGTAAAATGCTTGATTTCGAGAGTGAGCGAAACTAATGAAAACATTGTTGGGGTAAAACCTAAAGGGAAAGACCTAGCACCAAATCCAATTTGCCATCTGATCTAACTTCTGGAGGCAGTCAAAATGATCCTTAGAATTCTTCCCTACCTTATTCCTGTGCTGAGATACAGGCTGCTCCAACCTGCTGTAAAATGCTTGATTTCGAGAGTGAGCGAAACTAATGAAAACATTGTTGGGGTAAAACCTAAAGGGAAAGACCTAGCACCAAATCCAATTTGCCATCTGATCTAACTTCTGGAGGCAGTCAAAATGATCCTTAGAATTCTTCCCTACCTTATTCCTGTGCTGAGATACAGGCTGCTCCAACCTGCTGTAAAATGCTTGATTTCGAGAGTGAGCGAAACTAATGAAAACATTGTTGGGGTAAAACCTAAAGGGAAAGACCCAGCACCAAATCCAATTTGCCATCTGATCTAACTTCTGGAGGCAGTCAAAATGATCCTTAGAATTCTTCCCTACCTTATTCCTGTGCTGAGATACAGGCTGCTCCAACCTGCTGTAAAATGCTTGATTTCGAGAGTGAGCGAAACTAATGAAAACATTGTTGGGGTAAAACCTAAAGGGAAAGACCTAGCACCAAATTCCATTGGCCATCTGATCTAACTTCTGGAGGCAGTCAAAATGATCCTTAGAATTCTTCCCTACCTTATTCCTGTGCTGAGATACAGGCTGCTCCAACCTGCTGTAAAATGCTTGATTTCGAGAGTGAGCGAAAACTAATGAAAACATTGTTGGGGTAAAACCTAAAGGGAAAGACCTAGCACCAAATCCAATTTGCCATCTGATCTAACTTCTGGAGGCAGTCAAAATGATCCTTAGAATTCTTCCCTACCTTATTCCTGTGCTGAGATACAGGCTGCTCCAACCTGCTGTAAAATGCTTGATTTCGAGAGTGAGCGAAACTAATGAAAACATTGTTGGGGTAAAACCTAAAGGGAAAGACCTAGCACCAAATTCCATTGGCCATCTGATCTAACTTCTGGAGGCAGTCAAAATGATCCTTAGAATTCTTCCCTACCTTATTCCTGTGCTGAGATACAGGCTGCTCCAACCTGCTGTAAAATGCTTGATTTCGAGAGTGAGCGAAACTAATGAAAACATTGTTGGGGTAAAACCTAAAGGGAAAGACCTAGCACCAAATCCAATTTGCCATCTGATCTAACTTCTGGAGGCAGTCAAAATGATCCTTAGAATTCTTCCCTACCTTATTCCTGTGCTGAGATACAGGCTGCTCCAACCTGCTGTAAAATGCTTGATTTCGAGAGTGAGCGAAACTAATGAAAACATTGTTGGGGTAAAACCTAAAGGGAAAGACCTAGCACCAAATCCAATTTGCCATCTGATCTAACTTCTGGAGGCAGTCAAAATGATCCTTAGAATTCTTCCCTACCTTATTCCTGTGCTGAGATACAGGCTGCTCCAACCTGCTGTAAAATGCTTGATTTCGAGAGTGAGCGAAACTAATGAAAACATTGTTGGGGTAAAACCTAAAGGGAAAGACCCAGCACCAAATCCAATTTGCCATCTGATCTAACTTCTGGAGGCAGTCAAAATGATCCTTAGAATTCTTCCCTACCTTATTCCTGTGCTGAGATACAGGCTGCTCCAACCTGCTGTAAAATGCTTGATTTCGAGAGTGAGCGAAACTAATGAAAACATTGTTGGGGTAAAACCTAAAGGGAAAGACCTAGCACCAAATTCCATTGG
>NW_027144920.1:0-30635 GCF_026170545.1 Melanerpes formicivorus
GCAGGTTGGAGCAGCCTGTATCTCAGCACAGGAATAAGGTAGGGAAGAATTCTAAGGCTCATTTTGACTGCCTCCAGAAGTTAGATCAGATGGCAAATTGGATTTGGTGCTAGGTCTTTCCCTTTAGGTTTTACCCCAACAATGTTTTCATTAGTTTCGCTCACTCTCGAAATCAAGCATTTTACAGCAGGTTGGAGCAGCCTGTATCTCAGCACAGGAATAAGGTAGGGAAGAATTCTAAGGCTCATTTTGACTGCCTCCAGAAGTTAGATCAGATGGCAAATTGGATTTGGTGCTAGGTCTTTCCCTTTAGGTTTTACCCCAACAATGTTTTCATTAGTTTCGCTCACTCTCGAAATCAAGCATTTTACAGCAGGTTGGAGCAGCCTGTATCTCAGCACAGGAATAAGGTAGGGAAGAATTCTAAGGATCATTTTGACTGCCTCCAGAAGTTAGATCAGATGGCAAATTGGATTTGGTGCTAGGTCTTTCCCTTTAGGTTTTACCCCAACAATGTTTTCATTAGTTTCGCTCACTCTCGAAATCAAGCATTTTACAGCAGGTTGGAGCAGCCTGTATCTCAGCACAGGAATAAGGTAGGGAAGAATTCTAAGGATCATTTTGACTGCCTCCAGAAGTTAGATCAGATGGCAAATTGGATTTGGTGCTAGGTCTTTCCCTTTAGGTTTTACCCCAACAATGTTTTCATTAGTTTCGCTCACTCTCGAAATCAAGCATTTTACAGCAGGTTGGAGCAGCCTGTATCTCAGCACAGGAATAAGGTAGGGAAGAATTCAAATGCTCATTTTGACTGCCTCCAGAAGTTAGATCAGATGGCAAATTGGATTTGGTGCTAGGTCTTTCCCTTTAGGTTTTACCCCAACAATGTTTTCATTAGTTTCGCTCACTCTCGAAATCAAGCATTTTACAGCAGGTTGGAGCAGCCTGTATCTCAGCACAGGAATAAGGTAGGGAAGAATTCTAAGGCTCATTTTGACTGCCTCCAGAAGTTAGATCAGATGGCAAATTGGATTTGGTGCTAGGTCTTTCCCTTTAGGTTTTACCCCAACAATGTTTTCATTAGTTTCGCTCACTCTCGAAATCAAGCATTTTACAGCAGGTTGGAGCAGCCTGTATCTCAGCACAGGAATAAGGTAGGGAAGAATTCAAATGCTCATTTTGACTGCCTCCAGAAGTTAGATCAGATGGCAAATTGGATTTGGTGCTAGGTCTTTCCCTTTAGGTTTTACCCCAACAATGTTTTCATTAGTTTCGCTCACTCTCGAAATCAAGCATTTTACAGCAGGTTGGAGCAGCCTGTATCTCAGCACAGGAATAAGGTAGGGAAGAATTCTAAGGCTCATTTTGACTGCCTCCAGAAGTTAGATCAGATGGCAAATTGGATTTGGTGCTAGGTCTTTCCCTTTAGGTTTTACCCCAACAATGTTTCATTAGTTTCGCTCACTCTCGAAATCAAGCATTTTACAGCAGGTTGGAGCAGCCTGTATCTCAGCACAGGAATAAGGTAGGGAAGAATTCTAAGGCTCATTTTGACTGCCTCCAGAAGTTAGATCAGATGGCAAATTGGATTTGGTGCTAGGTCTTTCCCTTTAGGTTTTACCCCAACAATGTTTTCATTAGTTTCGCTCACTCTCGAAATCAAGCATTTTACAGCAGGTTGGAGCAGCCTGTATCTCAGCACAGGAATAAGGTAGGGAAGAATTCTAAGGATCATTTTGACTGCCTCCAGAAGTTAGATCAGATGGCAAATTGGATTTGGTGCTAGGTCTTTCCCTTTAGGTTTTACCCCAACAATGTTTTCATTAGTTTCGCTCACTCTCGAAATCAAGCATTTTACAGCAGGTTGGAGCAGCCTGTATCTCAGCACAGGAATAAGGTAGGGAAGAATTCTAAGGATCATTTTGACTGCCTCCAGAAGTTAGATCAGATGGCAAATTGGATTTGGTGCTAGGTCTTTCCCTTTAGGTTTTACCCCAACAATGTTTTCATTAGTTTCGCTCACTCTCGAAATCAAGCATTTTACAGCAGGTTGGAGCAGCCTGTATCTCAGCACAGGAATAAGGTAGGGAAGAATTCAAATGCTCATTTTGACTGCCTCCAGAAGTTAGATCAGATGGCAAATTGGATTTGGGTGCTAGGTCTTTCCCTTTAGGTTTTACCCCAACAATGTTTTCATTAGTTTCGCTCACTCTCGAAATCAAGCATTTTACAGCAGGTTGGAGCAGCCTGTATCTCAGCACAGGAATAAGGTAGGGAAGAATTCTAAGGATCATTTTGACTGCCTCCAGAAGTTAGATCAGATGGCAAATTGGATTTGGTACTAGGTCTTTCCCTTTAGGTTTTACCCCAACAATGTTTTCATTAGTTTCGCTCACTCTCGAAATCAAGCATTTTACAGCAGGTTGGAGCAGCCTGTATCTCAGCACAGGAATAAGGTAGGGAAGAATTCTAAGGCTCATTTTGACTGCCTCCAGAAGTTAGATCAGATGGCAAATTGGATTTGGTGCTAGGTCTTTCCCTTTAGGTTTTACCCCAACAATGTTTTCATTAGTTTCGCTCACTCTCGAAATCAAGCATTTTACAGCAGGTTGGAGCAGCCTGTATCTCAGCACAGGAATAAGGTAGGGAAGAATTCAAATGCTCATTTTGACTGCCTCCAGAAGTTAGATCAGATGGCAAATTGGATTTGGTGCTAGGTCTTTCCCTTTAGGTTTTACCCCAACAATGTTTTCATTAGCTTCGCTCACTCTCGAAATCAAGCATTTTACAGCAGGTTGGAGCAGCCTGTATCTCAGCACAGGAATAAGGTAGGGAAGAATTCTAAGGCTCATTTTGACTGCCTCCAGAAGTTAGATCAGATGGCAAATTGGATTTGGTGCTAGGTCTTTCCCTTTAGGTTTTACCCCAACAATGTTTTCATTAGTTTCGCTCACTCTCGAAATCAAGCATTTTACAGCAGGTTGGAGCAGCCTGTATCTCAGCACAGGAATAAGGTAGGGAAGAATTCTAAGGCTCATTTTGACTGCCTCCAGAAGTTAGATCAGATGGCAAATTGGATTTGGTGCTAGGTCTTTCCCTTTAGGTTTTACCCCAACAATGTTTTCATTAGTTTCGCTCACTCTCGAAATCAAGCATTTTACAGCAGGTTGGAGCAGCCTGTATCTCAGCACAGGAATAAGGTAGGGAAGAATTCTAAGGTTCATTTTGACTGCCTCCTGAAGTTAGATCAGATGGCAAATTGGATTTGGTGCTAGGTCTTTCCCTTTAGGTTTTACCCCAACAATGTTTTCATTAGTTTCGCTCACTCTCGAAATCAAGCATTTTACAGCAGGTTGGAGCAGCCTGTATCTCAGCACAGGAATAAGGTAGGGAAGAATTCTAAGGATCATTTTGACTGCCTCCAGAAGTTAGATCAGATGGCAAATTGGATTTGGTGCTAGGTCTTTCCCTTTAGGTTTTACCCCCAACAATGTTTTCATTAGTTTCGCTCACTCTCGAAATCAAGCATTTTACAGCAGGTTGGAGCAGCCTGTATCTCAGCACAGGAATAAGGTAGGGAAGAATTCTAAGGCTCATTTTGACTGCCTCCAGAAGTTAGATCAGATGGCAAATTGGATTTGGTGCTAGGTCTTTCCCTTTAGGTTTTACCCCAACAATGTTTTCATTAGTTTCGCTCACTCTCGAAATCAAGCATTTTACAGCAGGTTGGAGCAGCCTGTATCTCAGCACAGGAATAAGGTAGGGAAGAATTCTAAGGCTCATTTTGACTGCCTCCAGAAGTTAGATCAGATGGCAAATTGGATTTGGTGCTAGGTCTTTCCCTTTAGGTTTTACCCCAACAATGTTTTCATTAGCTTCGCTCACTCTCGAAATCAAGCATTTTACAGCAGGTTGGAGCAGCCTGTATCTCAGCACAGGAATAAGGTAGGGAAGAATTCTAAGGCCCATTTTGACTGCCTCCAGAAGTTAGATCAGATGGCAAATTGGATTTGGGTGCTAGGTCTTTCCCTTTAGGTTTTACCCCAACAATGTTTTCATTAGCTTCGCTCACTCTCGAAATCAAGCATTTTACAGCAGGTTGGAGCAGCCTGTATCTCAGCACAGGAATAAGGTAGGGAAGAATTCTAAGGATCATTTTGACTGCCTCCAGAAGTTAGATCAGATGGCAAATTGGATTTGGTGCTAGGTCTTTCCCTTTAGGTTTTACCCCAACAATGTTTTCATTAGTTTCGCTCACTCTCGAAATCAAGCATTTTACAGCAGGTTGGAGCAGCCTGTATCTCAGCACAGGAATAAGGTAGGGAAGAATTCTAAGGCTCATTTTGACTGCCTCCAGAAGTTAGATCAGATGGCAAATTGGATTTGGTGCTAGGTCTTTCCCTTTAGGTTTTACCCCAACAATGTTTTCATTAGTTTCGCTCACTCTCGAAATCAAGCATTTTACAGCAGGTTGGAGCAGCCTGTATCTCAGCACAGGAATAAGGTAGGGAAGAATTCTAAGGCTCATTTTGACTGCCTCCAGAAGTTAGATCAGATGGCAAATTGGATTGGTGCTAGGTCTTTCCCTTTAGGTTTTACCCCAACAATGTTTTCATTAGTTTCGCTCACTCTCGAAATCAAGCATTTTACAGCAGGTTGGAGCAGCCTGTATCTCAGCACAGGAATAAGGTAGGGAAGAATTCTAAGGCTCATTTTGACTGCCTCCAGAAGTTAGATCAGATGGCAAATTGGATTTGGTGCTAGGTCTTTCCCTTTAGGTTTTACCCCAACAATGTTTTCATTAGTTTCGCTCACTCTCGAAATCAAGCATTTTACAGCAGGTTGGAGCAGCCTGTATCTCAGCACAGGAATAAGGTAGGGAAGAATTCTAAGGCTCATTTTGACTGCCTCCAGAAGTTAGATCAGATGGCAAATTGGATTTGGTGCTAGGTCTTTCCCTTTAGGTTTTACCCCAACAATGTTTTCATTAGTTTCGCTCACTCTCGAAATCAAGCATTTTACAGCAGGTTGGAGCAGCCTGTATCTCAGCACAGGAATAAGGTAGGGAAGAATTCTAAGGCTCATTTTGACTGCCTCCAGAAGTTAGATCAGATGGCAAATTGGATTTGGTGCTAGGTCTTTCCCTTTAGGTTTTACCCCAACAATGTTTTCATTAGTTTCGCTCACTCTCGAAATCAAGCATTTTACAGCAGGTTGGAGCAGCCTGTATCTCAGCACAGGAATAAGGTAGGGAAGAATTCAAATGCTCATTTTGACTGCCTCCAGAAGTTAGATCAGATGGCAAATTGGATTTGGTGCTAGGTCTTTCCCTTTAGGTTTTACCCCAACAATGTTTTCATTAGCTTCGCTCACTCTCGAAATCAAGCATTTTACAGCAGGTTGGAGCAGCCTGTATCTCAGCACAGGAATAAGGTAGGGAAGAATTCTAAGGCTCATTTTGACTGCCTCCAGAAGTTAGATCAGATGGCAAATTGGATTTGGTGCTAGGTCTTTCCCTTTAGGTTTTACCCCAACAATGTTTTCATTAGTTTCGCTCACTCTCGAAATCAAGCATTTTACAGCAGGTTGGAGCAGCCTGTATCTCAGCACAGGAATAAGGTAGGGAAGAATTCTAAGGCTCATTTTGACTGCCTCCAGAAGTTAGATCAGATGGCAAATTGGATTTGGTGCTAGGTCTTTCCCTTTAGGTTTTACCCCAACAATGTTTTCATTAGTTTCGCTCACTCTCGAAATCAAGCATTTTACAGCAGGTTGGAGCAGCCTGTATCTCAGCACAGGAATAAGGTAGGGAAGAATTCAAATGCTCATTTTGACTGCCTCCAGAAGTTAGATCAGATGGCAAATTGGATTTGGTGCTAGGTCTTTCCCTTTAGGTTTTACCCCAACAATGTTTTCATTAGTTTCGCTCACTCTCGAAATCAAGCATTTTACAGCAGGTTGGAGCAGCCTGTATCTCAGCACAGGAATAAGGTAGGGAAGAATTCTAAGGCTCATTTTGACTGCCTCCAGAAGTTAGATCAGATGGCAAATTGGATTTGGTGCTAGGTCTTTCCCTTTAGGTTTTACCCCAACAATGTTTTCATTAGTTTCGCTCACTCTCGAAATCAAGCATTTTACAGCAGGTTGGAGCAGCCTGTATCTCAGCACAGGAATAAGGTAGGGAAGAATTCTAAGGATCATTTTGACTGCCTCCAGAAGTTAGATCAGATGGCAAATTGGATTTGGTGCTAGGTCTTTCCCTTTAGGTTTTACCCCAACAATGTTTTCATTAGTTTCGCTCACTCTCGAAATCAAGCATTTTACAGCAGGTTGGAGCAGCCTGTATCTCAGCACAGGAATAAGGTAGGGAAGAATTCAAATGCTCATTTTGACTGCCTCCAGAAGTTAGATCAGATGGCAAATTGGATTTGGTGCTAGGTCTTTCCCTTTAGGTTTTACCCCAACAATGTTTTCATTAGTTTCGCTCACTCTCGAAATCAAGCATTTTACAGCAGGTTGGAGCAGCCTGTATCTCAGCACAGGAATAAGGTAGGGAAGAATTCTAAGGATCATTTTGACTGCCTCCAGAAGTTAGATCAGATGGCAAATTGGATTTGGTACTAGGTCTTTCCCTTTAGGTTTTACCCCAACAATGTTTTCATTAGTTTCGCTCACTCTCGAAATCAAGCATTTTACAGCAGGTTGGAGCAGCCTGTATCTCAGCACAGGAATAAGGTAGGGAAGAATTCAAATGCTCATTTTGACTGCCTCCAGAAGTTAGATCAGATGGCAAATTGGATTTGGTGCTAGGTCTTTCCCTTTAGGTTTTACCCCAACAATGTTTTCATTAGCTTCGCTCACTCTCGAAATCAAGCATTTTACAGCAGGTTGGAGCAGCCTGTATCTCAGCACAGGAATAAGGTAGGGAAGAATTCTAAGGCCCATTTTGACTGCCTCCAGAAGTTAGATCAGATGGCAAATTGGATTTGGTGCTAGGTCTTTCCCTTTAGGTTTTACCCCAACAATGTTTTCATTAGTTTCGCTCACTCTCGAAATCAAGCATTTTACAGCAGGTTGGAGCAGCCTGTATCTCAGCACAGGAATAAGGTAGGGAAGAATTCTAAGGATCATTTTGACTGCCTCCAGAAGTTAGATCAGATGGCAAATTGGATTTGGTGCTAGGTCTTTCCCTTTAGGTTTTACCCCAACAATGTTTTCATTAGTTTCGCTCACTCTCGAAATCAAGCATTTTACATCAGGTTGGAGCAGCCTGTATCTCAGCACAGGAATAAGGTAGGGAAGAATTCTAAGGATCATTTTGACTGCCTCCAGAAGTTAGATCAGATGGCAAATTGGATTTGGTGCTAGGTCTTTCCCTTTAGGTTTTACCCCAACAATGTTTTCATTAGTTTCGCTCACTCTCGAAATCAAGCATTTTACAGCAGGTTGGAGCAGCCTGTATCTCAGCACAGGAATAAGGTAGGGAAGAATTCAAATGCTCATTTTGACTGCCTCCAGAAGTTAGATCAGATGGCAAATTGGATTTGGTGCTAGGTCTTTCCCTTTAGGTTTTACCCCAACAATGTTTTCATTAGTTTCGCTCACTCTCGAAATCAAGCATTTTACAGCAGGTTGGAGCAGCCTGTATCTCAGCACAGGAATAAGGTAGGGAAGAATTCAAATGCTCATTTTGACTGCCTCCAGAAGTTAGATCAGATGGCAAATTGGATTTGGTGCTAGGTCTTTCCCTTTAGGTTTTACCCCAACAATGTTTTCATTAGTTTCGCTCACTCTCGAAATCAAGCATTTTACAGCAGGTTGGAGCAGCCTGTATCTCAGCACAGGAATAAGGTAGGGAAGAATTCTAAGGCTCATTTTGACTGCCTCCAGAAGTTAGATCAGATGGCAAATTGGATTTGGTGCTAGGTCTTTCCCTTTAGGTTTTACCCCAACAATGTTTTCATTAGTTTCGCTCACTCTCGAAATCAAGCATTTTACAGCAGGTTGGAGCAGCCTGTATCTCAGCACAGGAATAAGGTAGGGAAGAATTCTAAGGTTCATTTTGACTGCCTCCTGAAGTTAGATCAGATGGCAAATTGGATTTGGTGCTAGGTCTTTCCCTTTAGGTTTTACCCCAACAATGTTTTCATTAGTTTCGCTCACTCTCGAAATCAAGCATTTTACAGCAGGTTGGAGCAGCCTGTATCTCAGCACAGGAATAAGGTAGGGAAGAATTCTAAGGATCATTTTGACTGCCTCCAGAAGTTAGATCAGATGGCAAATTGGATTTGGTGCTAGGTCTTTCCCTTTAGGTTTTACCCCAACAATGTTTTCATTAGTTTCGCTCACTCTCGAAATCAAGCATTTTACAGCAGGTTGGAGCAGCCTGTATCTCAGCACAGGAATAAGGTAGGGAAGAATTCTAAGGCTCATTTTGACTGCCTCCAGAAGTTAGATCAGATGGCAAATTGGATTTGGTGCTAGGTCTTTCCCTTTAGGTTTTACCCCAACAATGTTTTCATTAGTTTCGCTCACTCTCGAAATCAAGCATTTTACAGCAGGTTGGAGCAGCCTGTATCTCAGCACAGGAATAAGGTAGGGAAGAATTCTAAGGCTCATTTTGACTGCCTCCAGAAGTTAGATCAGATGGCAAATTGGATTTGGTGCTAGGTCTTTCCCTTTAGGTTTTACCCCAACAATGTTTTCATTAGCTTCGCTCACTCTCGAAATCAAGCATTTTACAGCAGGTTGGAGCAGCCTGTATCTCAGCACAGGAATAAGGTAGGGAAGAATTCTAAGGCCCATTTTGACTGCCTCCAGAAGTTAGATCAGATGGCAAATTGGATTTGGTGCTAGGTCTTTCCCTTTAGGTTTTACCCCAACAATGTTTTCATTAGCTTCGCTCACTCTCGAAATCAAGCATTTTACAGCAGGTTGGAGCAGCCTGTATCTCAGCACAGGAATAAGGTAGGGAAGAATTCTAAGGATCATTTTGACTGCCTCCAGAAGTTAGATCAGATGGCAAATTGGATTTGGTGCTAGGTCTTTCCCTTTAGGTTTTACCCCAACAATGTTTTCATTAGTTTCGCTCACTCTCGAAATCAAGCATTTTACAGCAGGTTGGAGCAGCCTGTATCTCAGCACAGGAATAAGGTAGGGAAGAATTCTAAGGCTCATTTTGACTGCCTCCAGAAGTTAGATCAGATGGCAAATTGGATTTGGTGCTAGGTCTTTCCCTTTAGGTTTTACCCCAACAATGTTTTCATTAGTTTCGCTCACTCTCGAAATCAAGCATTTTACAGCAGGTTGGAGCAGCCTGTATCTCAGCACAGGAATAAGGTAGGGAAGAATTCTAAGGATCATTTTGACTGCCTCCAGAAGTTAGATCAGATGGCAAATTGGATTTGGTGCTAGGTCTTTCCCTTTAGGTTTTACCCCAACAATGTTTTCATTAGTTTCGCTCACTCTCGAAATCAAGCATTTTACAGCAGGTTGGAGCAGCCTGTATCTCAGCACAGGAATAAGGTAGGGAAGAATTCTAAGGCTCATTTTGACTGCCTCCAGAAGTTAGATCAGATGGCAAATTGGATTTGGTGCTAGGTCTTTCCCTTTAGGTTTTACCCCAACAATGTTTTCATTAGTTTCGCTCACTCTCGAAATCAAGCATTTTACAGCAGGTTGGAGCAGCCTGTATCTCAGCACAGGAATAAGGTAGGGAAGAATTCTAAGGCTCATTTTGACTGCCTCCAGAAGTTAGATCAGATGGCAAATTGGATTTGGTGCTAGGTCTTTCCCTTTAGGTTTTACCCCAACAATGTTTTCATTAGTTTCGCTCACTCTCGAAATCAAGCATTTTACAGCAGGTTGGAGCAGCCTGTATCTCAGCACAGGAATAAGGTAGGGAAGAATTCTAAGGCTCATTTTGACTGCCTCCAGAAGTTAGATCAGATGGCAAATTGGATTTGGTGCTAGGTCTTTCCCTTTAGGTTTTACCCCAACAATGTTTTCATTAGTTTCGCTCACTCTCGAAATCAAGCATTTTACAGCAGGTTGGAGCAGCCTGTATCTCAGCACAGGAATAAGGTAGGGAAGAATTCTAAGGCTCATTTTGACTGCCTCCAGAAGTTAGATCAGATGGCAAATTGGATTTGGTGCTAGGTCTTTCCCTTTAGGTTTTACCCCAACAATGTTTTCATTAGTTTCGCTCACTCTCGAAATCAAGCATTTTACAGCAGGTTGGAGCAGCCTGTATCTCAGCACAGGAATAAGGTAGGGAAGAATTCTAAGGATCATTTTGACTGCCTCCAGAAGTTAGATCAGATGGCAAATTGGATTTGGTGCTAGGTCTTTCCCTTTAGGTTTTACCCCAACAATGTTTTCATTAGTTTCGCTCACTCTCGAAATCAAGCATTTTACAGCAGGTTGGAGCAGCCTGTATCTCAGCACAGGAATAAGGTAGGGAAGAATTCTAAGGCTCATTTTGACTGCCTCCAGAAGTTAGATCAGATGGCAAATTGGATTTGGTGCTAGGTCTTTCCCTTTAGGTTTTACCCCAACAATGTTTTCATTAGTTTCGCTCACTCTCGAAATCAAGCATTTTACAGCAGGTTGGAGCAGCCTGTATCTCAGCACAGGAATAAGGTAGGGAAGAATTCTAAGGCTCATTTTGACTGCCTCCAGAAGTTAGATCAGATGGCAAATTGGATTTGGTGCTAGGTCTTTCCCTTTAGGTTTTACCCCAACAATGTTTTCATTAGTTTCGCTCACTCTCGAAATCAAGCATTTTACAGCAGGTTGGAGCAGCCTGTATCTCAGCACAGGAATAAGGTAGGGAAGAATTCTAAGGCTCATTTTGACTGCCTCCAGAAGTTAGATCAGATGGCAAATTGGATTTGGTGCTAGGTCTTTCCCTTTAGGTTTTACCCCAACAATGTTTTCATTAGTTTCGCTCACTCTCGAAATCAAGCATTTTACAGCAGGTTGGAGCAGCCTGTATCTCAGCACAGGAATAAGGTAGGGAAGAATTCTAAGGCTCATTTTGACTGCCTCCAGAAGTTAGATCAGATGGCAAATTGGATTTGGTGCTAGGTCTTTCCCTTTAGGTTTTACCCCAACAATGTTTTCATTAGTTTCGCTCACTCTCGAAATCAAGCATTTTACAGCAGGTTGGAGCAGCCTGTATCTCAGCACAGGAATAAGGTAGGGAAGAATTCTAAGGCTCATTTTGACTGCCTCCAGAAGTTAGATCAGATGGCAAATTGGATTTGGTGCTAGGTCTTTCCCTTTAGGTTTTACCCCAACAATGTTTTCATTAGTTTCGCTCACTCTCGAAATCAAGCATTTTACAGCAGGTTGGAGCAGCCTGTATCTCAGCACAGGAATAAGGTAGGGAAGAATTCAAATGCTCATTTTGACTGCCTCCAGAAGTTAGATCAGATGGCAAATTGGATTTGGTGCTAGGTCTTTCCCTTTAGGTTTTACCCCAACAATGTTTTCATTAGCTTCGCTCACTCTCGAAATCAAGCATTTTACAGCAGGTTGGAGCAGCCTGTATCTCAGCACAGGAATAAGGTAGGGAAGAATTCTAAGGCTCATTTTGACTGCCTCCAGAAGTTAGATCAGATGGCAAATTGGATTTGGTGCTAGGTCTTTCCCTTTAGGTTTTACCCCAACAATGTTTTCATTAGTTTCGCTCACTCTCGAAATCAAGCATTTTACAGCAGGTTGGAGCAGCCTGTATCTCAGCACAGGAATAAGGTAGGGAAGAATTCAAATGCTCATTTTGACTGCCTCCAGAAGTTAGATCAGATGGCAAATTGGATTTGGTGCTAGGTCTTTCCCTTTAGGTTTTACCCCAACAATGTTTTCATTAGTTTCGCTCACTCTCGAAATCAAGCATTTTACAGCAGGTTGGAGCAGCCTGTATCTCAGCACAGGAATAAGGTAGGGAAGAATTCTAAGGCTCATTTTGACTGCCTCCAGAAGTTAGATCAGATGGCAAATTGGATTTGGTGCTAGGTCTTTCCCTTTAGGTTTTACCCCAACAATGTTTTCATTAGTTTCGCTCACTCTCGAAATCAAGCATTTTACAGCAGGTTGGAGCAGCCTGTATCTCAGCACAGGAATAAGGTAGGGAAGAATTCTAAGGCTCATTTTGACTGCCTCCAGAAGTTAGATCAGATGGCAAATTGGATTTGGTGCTAGGTCTTTCCCTTTAGGTTTTACCCCAACAATGTTTTCATTAGTTTCGCTCACTCTCGAAATCAAGCATTTTACAGCAGGTTGGAGCAGCCTGTATCTCAGCACAGGAATAAGGTAGGGAAGAATTCAAATGCTCATTTTGACTGCCTCCAGAAGTTAGATCAGATGGCAAATTGGATTTGGTGCTAGGTCTTTCCCTTTAGGTTTTACCCCAACAATGTTTTCATTAGTTTCGCTCACTCTCGAAATCAAGCATTTTACAGCAGGTTGGAGCAGCCTGTATCTCAGCACAGGAATAAGGTAGGGAAGAATTCTAAGGATCATTTTGACTGCCTCCAGAAGTTAGATCAGATGGCAAATTGGATTTGGTACTAGGTCTTTCCCTTTAGGTTTTACCCCAACAATGTTTTCATTAGTTTCGCTCACTCTCGAAATCAAGCATTTTACAGCAGGTTGGAGCAGCCTGTATCTCAGCACAGGAATAAGGTAGGGAAGAATTCAAATGCTCATTTTGACTGCCTCCAGAAGTTAGATCAGATGGCAAATTGGATTTGGTGCTAGGTCTTTCCCTTTAGGTTTTACCCCAACAATGTTTTCATTAGTTTCGCTCACTCTCGAAATCAAGCATTTTACAGCAGGTTGGAGCAGCCTGTATCTCAGCACAGGAATAAGGTAGGGAAGAATTCTAAGGCTCATTTTGACTGCCTCCAGAAGTTAGATCAGATGGCAAATTGGATTTGGTGCTAGGTCTTTCCCTTTAGGTTTTACCCCAACAATGTTTTCATTAGTTTCGCTCACTCTCGAAATCAAGCATTTTACAGCAGGTTGGAGCAGCCTGTATCTCAGCACAGGAATAAGGTAGGGAAGAATTCTAAGGATCATTTTGACTGCCTCCAGAAGTTAGATCAGATGGCAAATTGGATTTGGTGCTAGGTCTTTCCCTTTAGGTTTTACCCCAACAATGTTTTCATTAGTTTCGCTCACTCTCGAAATCAAGCATTTTACAGCAGGTTGGAGCAGCCTGTATCTCAGCACAGGAATAAGGTAGGGAAGAATTCTAAGGATCATTTTGACTGCCTCCAGAAGTTAGATCAGATGGCAAATTGGATTTGGTGCTAGGTCTTTCCCTTTAGGTTTTACCCCAACAATGTTTTCATTAGTTTCGCTCACTCTCGAAATCAAGCATTTTACAGCAGGTTGGAGCAGCCTGTATCTCAGCACAGGAATAAGGTAGGGAAGAATTCAAATGCTCATTTTGACTGCCTCCAGAAGTTAGATCAGATGGCAAATTGGATTTGGTGCTAGGTCTTTCCCTTTAGGTTTTACCCCAACAATGTTTTCATTAGTTTCGCTCACTCTCGAAATCAAGCATTTTACAGCAGGTTGGAGCAGCCTGTATCTCAGCACAGGAATAAGGTAGGGAAGAATTCAAATGCTCATTTTGACTGCCTCCAGAAGTTAGATCAGATGGCAAATTGGATTTGGTGCTAGGTCTTTCCCTTTAGGTTTTACCCCAACAATGTTTTCATTAGTTTCGCTCACTCTCGAAATCAAGCATTTTACAGCAGGTTGGAGCAGCCTGTATCTCAGCACAGGAATAAGGTAGGGAAGAATTCTAAGGCTCATTTTGACTGCCTCCAGAAGTTAGATCAGATGGCAAATTGGATTTGGTGCTAGGTCTTTCCCTTTAGGTTTTACCCCAACAATGTTTTCATTAGTTTCGCTCACTCTCGAAATCAAGCATTTTACAGCAGGTTGGAGCAGCCTGTATCTCAGCACAGGAATAAGGTAGGGAAGAATTCTAAGGTTCATTTTGACTGCCTCCTGAAGTTAGATCAGATGGCAAATTGGATTTGGTGCTAGGTCTTTCCCTTTAGGTTTTACCCCAACAATGTTTTCATTAGTTTCGCTCACTCTCGAAATCAAGCATTTTACAGCAGGTTGGAGCAGCCTGTATCTCAGCACAGGAATAAGGTAGGGAAGAATTCTAAGGATCATTTTGACTGCCTCCAGAAGTTAGATCAGATGGCAAATTGGATTTGGTGCTAGGTCTTTCCCTTTAGGTTTTACCCCAACAATGTTTTCATTAGTTTCGCTCACTCTCGAAATCAAGCATTTTACAGCAGGTTGGAGCAGCCTGTATCTCAGCACAGGAATAAGGTAGGGAAGAATTCTAAGGCTCATTTTGACTGCCTCCAGAAGTTAGATCAGATGGCAAATTGGATTTGGTGCTAGGTCTTTCCCTTTAGGTTTTACCCCAACAATGTTTTCCTTAGTTTCGCTCACTCTCGAAATCAAGCATTTTACTACAGCAGGTTGGAGCAGCCTGTATCTCAGCACAGGAATAAGGTAGGGAAGAATTCTAAGGCTCATTTTGACTGCCTCCAGAAGTTAGATCAGATGGCAAATTGGATTTGGTGCTAGGTCTTTCCCTTTAGGTTTTACCCCAACAATGTTTTCATTAGCTTCGCTCACTCTCGAAATCAAGCATTTTACAGCAGGTTGGAGCAGCCTGTATCTCAGCACAGGAATAAGGTAGGGAAGAATTCTAAGGCTCATTTTGACTGCCTCCAGAAGTTAGATCAGATGGCAAATTGGATTTGGTGCTAGGTCTTTCCCTTTAGGTTTTACCCCAACAATGTTTTCATTAGCTTCGCTCACTCTCGAAATCAAGCATTTTACAGCAGGTTGGAGCAGCCTGTATCTCAGCACAGGAATTAGGTAGGGAAGAATTCTAAGGATCATTTTGACTGCCTCCAGAAGTTAGATCAGATGGCAAATTGGATTGGTGCTAGGTCTTTCCCTTTAGGTTTTACCCCAACAATGTTTTCATTAGTTTCGCTCACTCTCGAAATCAAGCATTTTACAGCAGGTTGGAGCAGCCTGTATCTCAGCACAGGAATAAGGTAGGGAAGAATTCAAAGGCTCATTTTGACTGCCTCCAGAAGTTAGATCAGATGGCAAATTGGATTTGGTGCTAGGTCTTTCCCTTTAGGTTTTACCCCAACAATGTTTTCATTAGTTTCGCTCACTCTCGAAATCAAGCATTTTACAGCAGGTTGGAGCAGCCTGTATCTCAGCACAGGAATAAGGTAGGGAAGAATTCTAAGGCTCATTTTGACTGCCTCCAGAAGTTAGATCAGATGGCAAATTGGATTTGGTGCTAGGTCTTTCCCTTTAGGTTTTACCCCAACAATGTTTTCATTAGTTTCGCTCACTCTCGAAATCAAGCATTTTACAGCAGGTTGGAGCAGCCTGTATCTCAGCACAGGAATAAGGTAGGGAAGAATTCTAAGGCTCATTTTGACTGCCTCCAGAAGTTAGATCAGATGGCAAATTGGATTTGGTGCTAGGTCTTTCCCTTTAGGTTTACCCCAACAATGTTTTCATTAGTTTCGCTCACTCTCGAAATCAAGCATTTTACAGCAGGTTGGAGCAGCCTGTATCTCAGCACAGGAATAAGGTAGGGAAGAATTCTAAGGCTCATTTTGACTGCCTCCAGAAGTTAGATCAGATGGCAAATTGGATTTGGTGCTAGGTCTTTCCCTTTAGGTTTTACCCCAACAATGTTTTCATTAGTTTCGCTCACTCTCGAAATCAAGCATTTTACAGCAGGTTGGAGCAGCCTGTATCTCAGCACAGGAATAAGGTAGGGAAGAATTCGAAATGCTCATTTTGACTGCCTCCAGAAGTTAGATCAGATGGCAAATTGGATTTGGTGCTAGGTCTTTCCCTTTAGGTTTTACCCCAACAATGTTTTCATTAGTTTCGCTCACTCTCGAAATCAAGCAATTTTACAGCAGGTTGGAGCAGCCTGTATCTCAGCACAGGAATAAGGTAGGGAAGAATTCTAAGGCTCATTTTGACTGCCTCCAGAAGTTAGATCAGATGGCAAATTGGATTTGGTGCTAGGTCTTTCCTTTAGGTTTTACCCCAACAATGTTTTCATTAGTTTCGCTCACTCTCGAAATCAAGCATTTTACAGCAGGTTGGAGCAGCCTGTATCTCAGCACAGGAATAAGGTAGGGAAGAATTCTAAGGCTCATTTTGACTGCCTCCAGAAGTTAGATCAGATGGCAAATTGGATTTGGTGCTAGGTCTTTCCCTTTAGGTTTTACCCCAACAATGTTTTCATTAGTTTCGCTCACTCTCGAAATCAAGCATTTTACAGCAGGTTGGAGCAGCCTGTATCTCAGCACAGGAATAAGGTAGGGAAGAATTCTAAGGCTCATTTTGACTGCCTCCAGAAGTTAGATCAGATGGCAAATTGGATTTGGTGCTAGGTCTTTCCCTTTAGGTTTTACCCCAACAATGTTTTCATTAGTTTCGCTCACTCTCGAAATCAAGCATTTTACAGCAGGTTGGAGCAGCCTGTATCTCAGCACAGGAATAAGGTAGGGAAGAATTCTAAGGCTCATTTTGACTGCCTCCAGAAGTTAGATCAGATGGCAAATTGGATTTGGTGCTAGGTCTTTCCCTTTAGGTTTTACCCCAACAATGTTTTCATTAGTTTCGCTCACTCTCGAAATCAAGCATTTTACAGCAGGTTGGAGCAGCCTGTATCTCAGCACAGGAATAAGGTAGGGAAGAATTCTAAGGCTCATTTTGACTGCCTCCAGAAGTTAGATCAGATGGCAAATTGGATTTGGTGCTAGGTCTTTCCCTTTAGGTTTTACCCCAACAATGTTTTCATTAGTTTCGCTCACTCTCGAAATCAAGCATTTTACAGCAGGTTGGAGCAGCCTGTATCTCAGCACAGGAATAAGGTAGGGAAGAATTCTAAGGCTCATTTTGACTGCCTCCAGAAGTTAGATCAGATGGCAAATTGGATTTGGTGCTAGGTCTTTCCCTTTAGGTTTTACCCCAACAATGTTTTCATTAGTTTCGCTCACTCTCGAAATCAAGCATTTTACAGCAGGTTGGAGCAGCCTGTATCTCAGCACAGGAATAAGGTAGGGAAGAATTCAAATGCTCATTTTGACTGCCTCCAGAAGTTAGATCAGATGGCAAATTGGATTTGGTGCTAGGTCTTTCCCTTTAGGTTTTACCCCAACAATGTTTTCATTAGTTTCGCTCACTCTCGAAATCAAGCATTTTACAGCAGGTTGGAGCAGCCTGTATCTCAGCACAGGAATAAGGTAGGGAAGAATTCTAAGGATCATTTTGACTGCCTCCAGAAGTTAGATCAGATGGCAAATTGGATTTGGTGCTAGGTCTTTCCCTTTAGGTTTTACCCCAACAATGTTTTCATTAGTTTCGCTCACTCTCGAAATCAAGCATTTTACAGCAGGTTGGAGCAGCCTGTATCTCAGCACAGGAATAAGGTAGGGAAGAATTCTAAGGCTCATTTTGACTGCCTCCAGAAGTTAGATCAGATGGCAAATTGGATTTGGTGCTAGGTCTTTCCCTTTAGGTTTTACCCCAACAATGTTTTCATTAGTTTCGCTCACTCTCGAAATCAAGCATTTTACAGCAGGTTGGAGCAGCCTGTATCTCAGCACAGGAATAAGGTAGGAAGAATTCAAATGCTCATTTTGACTGCCTCCAGAAGTTAGATCAGATGGCAAATTGGATTTGGTGCTAGGTCTTTCCCTTTAGGTTTTACCCCAACAATGTTTTCATTAGTTTCGCTCACTCTCGAAATCAAGCATTTTACAGCAGGTTGGAGCAGCCTGTATCTCAGCACAGGAATAAGGTAGGGAAGAATTCTAAGGCTCATTTTGACTGCCTCCAGAAGTTAGATCAGATGGCAAATTGGATTTGGTGCTAGGTCTTTCCCTTTAGGTTTTACCCCAACAATGTTTTCATTAGTTTCACTCACTCTCGAAATCAAGCATTTTACAGCAGGTTGGAGCAGCCTGTATCTCAGCACAGGAATAAGGTAGGGAAGAATTCAAATGCTCATTTTGACTGCCTCCAGAAGTTAGATCAGATGGCAAATTGGATTTGGTGCTAGGTCTTTCCCTTTAGGTTTTACCCCAACAATGTTTTCATTAGTTTCGCTCACTCTCGAAATCAAGCATTTTACAGCAGGTTGGAGCAGCCTGTATCTCAGCACAGGAATAAGGTAGGGAAGAATTCAAATGCTCATTTTGACTGCCTCCAGAAGTTAGATCAGATGGCAAATTGGATTTGGTGCTAGGTCTTTCCCTTTAGGTTTTACCCCAACAATGTTTTCATTAGTTTCGCTCACTCTCGAAATCAAGCATTTTACAGCAGGTTGGAGCAGCCTGTATCTCAGCACAGGAATAAGGTAGGGAAGAATTCTAAGGCTCATTTTGACTGCCTCCAGAAGTTAGATCAGATGGCAAATTGGATTTGGTGCTAGGTCTTTCCTTTAGGTTTTACCCCAACAATGTTTTCATTAGTTTCGCTCACTCTCGAAATCAAGCATTTTACAGCAGGTTGGAGCAGCCTGTATCTCAGCACAGGAATAAGGTAGGGAAGAATTCTAAGGCTCATTTTGACTGCCTCCAGAAGTTAGATCAGATGGCAAATTGGATTTGGTGCTAGGTCTTTCCCTTTAGGTTTTACCCCAACAATGTTTTCATTAGTTTCGCTCACTCTCGAAATCAAGCATTTTACAGCAGGTTGGAGCAGCCTGTATCTCAGCACAGGAATAAGGTAGGGAAGAATTCTAAGGCTCATTTTGACTGCCTCCAGAAGTTAGATCAGATGGCAAATTGGATTTGGTGCTAGGTCTTTCCCTTTAGGTTTTACCCCAACAATGTTTTCATTAGTTTCGCTCACTCTCGAAATCAAGCATTTTACAGCAGGTTGGAGCAGCCTGTATCTCAGCACAGGAATAAGGTAGGGAAGAATTCTAAGGCTCATTTTGACTGCCTCCAGAAGTTAGATCAGATGGCAAATTGGATTTGGTGCTAGGTCTTTCCCTTTAGGTTTTACCCCAACAATGTTTTCATTAGTTTCGCTCACTCTCGAAATCAAGCATTTTACAGCAGGTTGGAGCAGCCTGTATCTCAGCACAGGAATAAGGTAGGGAAGAATTCTAAGGCTCATTTTGACTGCCTCCAGAAGTTAGATCAGATGGCAAATTGGATTTGGTGCTAGGTCTTTCCCTTTAGGTTTTACCCCAACAATGTTTTCATTAGTTTCGCTCACTCTCGAAATCAAGCATTTTACAGCAGGTTGGAGCAGCCTGTATCTCAGCACAGGAATAAGGTAGGGAAGAATTCTAAGGCTCATTTTGACTGCCTCCAGAAGTTAGATCAGATGGCAAATTGGATTTGGTGCTAGGTCTTTCCCTTTAGGTTTTACCCCAAGAATGTTTTCATTAGTTTCGCTCACTCTCGAAATCAAGCATTTTACAGCAGGTTGGAGCAGCCTGTATCTCAGCACAGGAATAAGGTAGGGAAGAATTCAAATGCTCATTTTGACTGCCTCCAGAAGTTAGATCAGATGGCAAATTGGATTTGGTGCTAGGTCTTTCCCTTTAGGTTTTACCCCAACAATGTTTTCATTAGCTTCGCTCACTCTCGAAATCAAGCATTTTACAGCAGGTTGGAGCAGCCTGTATCTCAGCACAGGAATAAGGTAGGGAAGAATTCTAAGGATCATTTTGACTGCCTCCAGAAGTTAGATCAGATGGCAAATTGGATTTGGTGCTAGGTCTTTCCCTTTAGGTTTTACCCCAACAATGTTTTCATTAGTTTCGCTCACTCTCGAAATCAAGCATTTTACAGCAGGTTGGAGCAGCCTGTATCTCAGCACAGGAATAAGGTAGGGAAGAATTCAAATGCTATTTTTGACTGCCTCCAGAAGTTAGATCAGATGGCAAATTGGATTTGGTGCTAGGTCTTTCCCTTTAGGTTTTACCCCAACAATGTTTTCATTAGTTTCGCTCACTCTCGAAATCAAGCATTTTACAGCAGGTTGGAGCAGCCTGTATCTCAGCACAGGAATAAGGTAGGGAAGAATTCTAAGGATCATTTTGACTGCCTCCAGAAGTTAGATCAGATGGCAAATTGGATTTGGTGCTAGGTCTTTCCCTTTAGGTTTTACCCCAACAATGTTTTCATTAGTTTCGCTGACTCTCGAAATCAAGCATTTTACAGCAGGTTGGAGCAGCCTGTATCTCAGCACAGGAATAAGGTAGGGAAGAATTCTAAGGATCATTTTGACTGCCTCCAGAAGTTAGATCAGATGGCAAATTGGATTTGGTGCTAGGTCTTTCCCTTTAGGTTTTACCCCAACAATGTTTTCATTAGTTTCGCTCACTCTCGAAATCAAGCATTTTACAGCAGGTTGGAGCAGCCTGTATCTCAGCACAGGAATAAGGTAGGGAAGAATTCTAAGGCTCATTTTGACTGCCTCCAGAAGTTAGATCAGATGGCAAATTGGATTTGGTGCTAGGTCTTTCCCTTTAGGTTTTACCCCAACAATGTTTTCATTAGTTTCGCTCACTCTCGAAATCAAGCATTTTACAGCAGGTTGGAGCAGCCTGTATCTCAGCACAGCAATAAGGTAGGGAAGAATTAAAATGCTCATTTTGACTGCCTCCAGAAGTTAGATCAGATGGCAAATTGGATTTGGTGCTAGGTCTTTCCCTTTAGGTTTTACCCCAACAATGTTTTCATTAGCTTCGCTCACTCTCGAAATCAAGCATTTTACAGCAGGTTGGAGCAGCCTGTATCTCAGCACAGGAATAAGGTAGGGAAGAATTCTAAGGATCATTTTGACTGCCTCCAGAAGTTAGATCAGATGGCAAATTGGATTTGGTGCTAGGTCTTTCCCTTTAGGTTTTACCCCAACAATGTTTTCATTAGTTTCGCTCACTCTCGAAATCAAGCATTTTACAGCAGGTTGGAGCAGCCTGTATCTCAGCACAGGAATAAGGTAGGGAAGAATTCAAATGCTATTTTTGACTGCCTCCAGAAGTTAGATCAGATGGCAAATTGGATTTGGTGCTAGGTCTTTCCCTTTAGGTTTTACCCCAACAATGTTTTCATTAGTTTCGCTCACTCTCGAAATCAAGCATTTTACAGCAGGTTGGAGCAGCCTGTATCTCAGCACAGGAATAAGGTAGGGAAGAATTCTAAGGATCATTTTGACTGCCTCCAGAAGTTAGATCAGATGGCAAATTGGATTTGGTGCTAGGTCTTTCCCTTTAGGTTTTACCCCAACAATGTTTTCATTAGTTTCGCTCACTCTCGAAATCAAGCATTTTACAGCAGGTTGGAGCAGCCTGTATCTCAGCACAGGAATAAGGTAGGGAAGAATTCTAAGGATCATTTTGACTGCCTCCAGAAGTTAGATCAGATGGCAAATTGGATTTGGTGCTAGGTCTTTCCCTTTAGGTTTTACCCCAACAATGTTTTCATTAGTTTCGCTCACTCTCGAAATCAAGCATTTTACAGCAGGTTGGAGCAGCCTGTATCTCAGCACAGGAATAAGGTAGGGAAGAATTCTAAGGCTCATTTTGACTGCCTCCAGAAGTTAGATCAGATGGCAAATTGGATTTGGTGCTAGGTCTTTCCCTTTAGGTTTTACCCCAACAATGTTTTCATTAGTTTCGCTCACTCTCGAAATCAAGCATTTTACAGCAGGTTGGAGCAGCCTGTATCTCAGCACAGGAATAAGGTAGGGAAGAATTCTAAGGCTCATTTTGACTGCCTCCAGAAGTTAGATCAGATGGCAAATTGGATTTGGTGCTAGGTCTTTCCCTTTAGGTTTTACCCCAACAATGTTTTCATTAGTTTCGCTCACTCTCGAAATCAAGCATTTTACAGCAGGTTGGAGCAGCCTGTATCTCAGCACAGGAATAAGGTAGGGAAGAATTCTAAGGCTCATTTTGACTGCCTCCAGAAGTTAGATCAGATGGCAAATTGGATTTGGTGCTAGGTCTTTCCCTTTAGGTTTTACCCCAACAATGTTTTCATTAGTTTCGCTCACTCTCGAAATCAAGCATTTTACAGCAGGTTGGAGCAGCCTGTATCTCAGCACAGGAATAAGGTAGGGAAGAATTCTAAGGCTCATTTTGACTGCCTCCAGAAGTTAGATCAGATGGCAAATTGGATTTGGTGCTAGGTCTTTCCCTTTAGGTTTTACCCCAACAATGTTTTCATTAGTTTCGCTCACTCTCGAAATCAAGCATTTTACAGCAGGTTGGAGCAGCCTGTATCTCAGCACAGGAATAAGGTAGGGAAGAATTCTAAGGCTCATTTTGACTGCCTCCAGAAGTTAGATCAGATGGCAAATTGGATTTGGTGCTAGGTCTTTCCCTTTAGGTTTTACCCCAACAATGTTTTCATTAGTTTCGCTCACTCTCGAAATCAAGCATTTTACAGCAGGTTGGAGCAGCCTGTATCTCAGCACAGGAATAAGGTAGGGAAGAATTCAAATGCTCATTTTGACTGCCTCCAGAAGTTAGATCAGATGGCAAATTGGATTTGGTGCTAGGTCTTTCCCTTTAGGTTTTACCCCAACAATGTTTTCATTAGTTTCGCTCACTCTCGAAATCAAGCATTTTACAGCAGGTTGGAGCAGCCTGTATCTCAGCACAGGAATAAGGTAGGGAAGAATTCTAAGGATCATTTTGACTGCCTCCAGAAGTTAGATCAGATGGCAAATTGGATTTGGTGCTAGGTCTTTCCCTTTAGGTTTTACCCCAACAATGTTTTCATTAGTTTCGCTCACTCTCGAAATCAAGCATTTTACAGCAGGTTGGAGCAGCCTGTATCTCAGCACAGGAATAAGGTAGGGAAGAATTCTAAGGCTCATTTTGACTGCCTCCAGAAGTTAGATCAGATGGCAAATTGGATTTGGTGCTAGGTCTTTCCCTTTAGGTTTTACCCCAACAATGTTTTCATTAGTTTCGCTCACTCTCGAAATCAAGCATTTTACAGCAGGTTGGAGCAGCCTGTATCTCAGCACAGGAATAAGGTAGGGAAGAATTCAAATGCTCATTTTGACTGCCTCCAGAAGTTAGATCAGATGGCAAATTGGATTTGGTGCTAGGTCTTTCCCTTTAGGTTTTACCCCAACAATGTTTTCATTAGTTTCGCTCACTCTCGAAATCAAGCATTTTACAGCAGGTTGGAGCAGCCTGTATCTCAGCACAGGAATAAGGTAGGGAAGAATTCTAAGGCTCATTTTGACTGCCTCCAGAAGTTAGATCAGATGGCAAATTGGATTTGGTGCTAGGTCTTTCCCTTTAGGTTTTACCCCAACAATGTTTTCATTAGTTTCACTCACTCTCGAAATCAAGCATTTTACAGCAGGTTGGAGCAGCCTGTATCTCAGCACAGGAATAAGGTAGGGAAGAATTCAAATGCTCATTTTGACTGCCTCCAGAAGTTAGATCAGATGGCAAATTGGATTTGGTGCTAGGTCTTTCCCTTTAGGTTTTACCCCAACAATGTTTTCATTAGTTTCGCTCACTCTCGAAATCAAGCATTTTACAGCAGGTTGGAGCAGCCTGTATCTCAGCACAGGAATAAGGTAGGGAAGAATTCAAATGCTCATTTTGACTGCCTCCAGAAGTTAGATCAGATGGCAAATTGGATTTGGTGCTAGGTCTTTCCCTTTAGGTTTTACCCCAACAATGTTTTCATTAGTTTCGCTCACTCTCGAAATCAAGCATTTTACAGCAGGTTGGAGCAGCCTGTATCTCAGCACAGGAATAAGGTAGGGAAGAATTCTAAGGCTCATTTTGACTGCCTCCAGAAGTTAGATCAGATGGCAAATTGGATTTGGTGCTAGGTCTTTCCCTTTAGGTTTTACCCCAACAATGTTTTCATTAGTTTCGCTCACTCTCGAAATCAAGCATTTTACAGCAGGTTGGAGCAGCCTGTATCTCAGCACAGGAATAAGGTAGGGAAGAATTCTAAGGCTCATTTTGACTGCCTCCAGAAGTTAGATCAGATGGCAAATTGGATTTGGTGCTAGGTCTTTCCCTTTAGGTTTTACCCCAACAATGTTTTCATTAGTTTTCGCTCACTCTCGAAATCAAGCATTTTACAGCAGGTTGGAGCAGCCTGTATCTCAGCACAGGAATAAGGTAGGGAAGAATTCTAAGGCTCATTTTGACTGCCTCCAGAAGTTAGATCAGATGGCAAATTGGATTTGGTGCTAGGTCTTTCCCTTTAGGTTTTACCCCAACAATGTTTTCATTAGTTTCGCTCACTCTCGAAATCAAGCATTTTACAGCAGGTTGGAGCAGCCTGTATCTCAGCAGAGGAATAAGGTAGGGAAGAATTCTAAGGCTCATTTTGACTGCCTCCAGAAGTTAGATCAGATGGCAAATTGGATTTGGTGCTAGGTCTTTCCCTTTAGGTTTTACCCCAACAATGTTTTCATTAGTTTCGCTCACTCTCGAAATCAAGCATTTTACAGCAGGTTGGAGCAGCCTGTATCTCAGCACAGGAATAAGGTAGGGAAGAATTCTAAGGCTCATTTTGACTGCCTCCAGAAGTTAGATCAGATGGCAAATTGGATTTGGTGCTAGGTCTTTCCCTTTAGGTTTTACCCCAACAATGTTTTCATTAGTTTCGCTCACTCTCGAAATCAAGCATTTTACAGCAGGTTGGAGCAGCCTGTATCTCAGCACAGGAATAAGGTAGGGAAGAATTCTAAGGCTCATTTTGACTGCCTCCAGAAGTTAGATCAGATGGCAAATTGGATTTGGTGCTAGGTCTTTCCCTTTAGGTTTTACCCCAACAATGTTTTCATTAGTTTCGCTCACTCTCGAAATCAAGCATTTTACAGCAGGTTGGAGCAGCCTGTATCTCAGCACAGGAATAAGGTAGGGAAGAATTCTAAGGCTCATTTTGACTGCCTCCAGAAGTTAGATCAGATGGCAAATTGGATTTGGTGCTAGGTCTTTCCCTTTAGGTTTTACCCCAACAATGTTTTCATTAGTTTCGCTCACTCTCGAAATCAAGCATTTTACAGCAGGTTGGAGCAGCCTGTATCTCAGCACAGGAATAAGGTAGGGAAGAATTCTAAGGCTCATTTTGACTGCCTCCAGAAGTTAGATCAGATGGCAAATTGGATTTGGTGCTAGGTCTTTCCCTTTAGGTTTTACCCCAACAATGTTTTCATTAGTTTCGCTCACTCTCGAAATCAAGCATTTTACAGCAGGTTGGAGCAGCCTGTATCTCAGCAGAGGAATAAGGTAGGGAAGAATTCTAAGGCTCATTTTGACTGCCTCCAGAAGTTAGATCAGATGGCAAATTGGATTTGGTGCTAGGTCTTTCCCTTTAGGTTTTACCCCAACAATGTTTTCATTAGTTTCGCTCACTCTCGAAATCAAGCATTTTACAGCAGGTTGGAGCAGCCTGTATCTCAGCACAGGAATAAGGTAGGGAAGAATTCTAAGGCTCATTTTGACTGCCTCCAGAAGTTAGATCAGATGGCAAATTGGATTTGGTGCTAGGTCTTTCCCTTTAGGTTTTACCCCAACAATGTTTTCATTAGTTTCGCTCACTCTCGAAATCAAGCATTTTACAGCAGGTTGGAGCAGCCTGTATCTCAGCACAGGAATAAGGTAGGGAAGAATTCTAAGGATCATTTTGACTGCCTCCAGAAGTTAGATCAGATGGCAAATTGGATTTGGTGCTAGGTCTTTCCCTTTAGGTTTTACCCCAACAATGTTTTCATTAGTTTCGCTCACTCTCGAAATCAAGCATTTTACAGCAGGTTGGAGCAGCCTGTATCTCAGCACAGGAATAAGGTAGGGAAGAATTCTAAGGCTCATTTTGACTGCCTCCAGAAGTTAGATCAGATGGCAAATTGGATTTGGTGCTAGGTCTTTCCCTTTAGGTTTTACCCCAACAATGTTTTCATTAGTTTCGCTCACTCTCGAAATCAAGCATTTTACAGCAGGTTGGAGCAGCCTGTATCTCAGCACAGGAATAAGGTAGGGAAGAATTCTAAGGATCATTTTGACTGCCTCCAGAAGTTAGATCAGATGGCAAATTGGATTTGGTGCTAGGTCTTTCCCTTTAGGTTTTACCCCAACAATGTTTTCATTAGTTTCGCTCACTCTCGAAATCAAGCATTTTACAGCAGGTTGGAGCAGCCTGTATCTCAGCACAGGAATAAGGTAGGGAAGAATTCTAAGGCTCATTTTGACTGCCTCCAGAAGTTAGATCAGATGGCAAATTGGATTTGGTGCTAGGTCTTTCCCTTTAGGTTTTACCCCAACAATGTTTTCATTAGTTTCGCTCACTCTCGAAATCAAGCATTTTACAGCAGGTTGGAGCAGCCTGTATCTCAGCACAGGAATAAGGTAGGGAAGAATTCTAAGGCTCATTTTGACTGCCTCCAGAAGTTAGGTCAGATGGCAAATTGGATTTGGTGCTAGGTCTTTCCCTTTAGGTTTTACCCCAACAATGTTTTCATTAGTTTCGCTCACTCTCGAAATCAAGCATTTTACAGCAGGTTGGAGCAGCCTGTATCTCAGCACAGGAATAAGGTAGGGAAGAATTCTAAGGATCATTTTGACTGCCTCCAGAAGTTAGATCAGATGGCAAATTGGATTTGGTGCTAGGTCTTTCCCTTTAGGTTTTACCCCAACAATGTTTTCATTAGTTTCGCTCACTCTCGAAATCAAGCATTTTACAGCAGGTTGGAGCAGCCTGTATCTCAGCACAGGAATAAGGTAGGGAAGAATTCAAATGCTCATTTTGACTGCCTCCAGAAGTTAGATCAGATGGCAAATTGGATTTGGTGCTAGGTCTTTCCCTTTAGGTTTTACCCCAACAATGTTTTCATTAGTTTCGCTCACTCTCGAAATCAAGCATTTTACAGCAGGTTGGAGCAGCCTGTATCTCAGCACAGGAATAAGGTAGGGAAGAATTCTAAGGCTCATTTTGACTGCCTCCAGAAGTTAGATCAGATGGCAAATTGGATTTGGTGCTAGGTCTTTCCCTTTAGGTTTTACCCCAACAATGTTTTCATTAGTTTCGCTCACTCTCGAAATCAAGCATTTTACAGCAGGTTGGAGCAGCCTGTATCTCAGCACAGGAATAAGGTAGGGAAGAATTCTAAGGCTCATTTTGACTGCCTCCAGAAGTTAGATCAGATGGCAAATTGGATTTGGTGCTAGGTCTTTCCCTTTAGGTTTTACCCCAACAATGTTTTCATTAGTTTCGCTCACTCTCGAAATCAAGCATTTTACAGCAGGTTGGAGCAGCCTGTATCTCAGCACAGGAATAAGGTAGGGAAGAATTCTAAGGCTCATTTTGACTGCCTCCAGAAGTTAGATCAGATGGCAAATTGGATTTGGTGCTAGGTCTTTCCCTTTAGGTTTTACCCCAACAATGTTTTCATTAGTTTCGCTCACTCTCGAAATCAAGCATTTTACAGCAGGTTGGAGCAGCCTGTATCTCAGCACAGGAATAAGGTAGGGAAGAATTCTAAGGCTCATTTTGACTGCCTCCAGAAGTTAGATCAGATGGCAAATTGGATTTGGTGCTAGGTCTTTCCCTTTAGGTTTTACCCCAACAATGTTTTCATTAGTTTCGCTCACTCTCGAAATCAAGCATTTTACAGCAGGTTGGAGCAGCCTGTATCTCAGCACAGGAATAAGGTAGGGAAGAATTCTAAGGCTCATTTTGACTGCCTCCAGAAGTTAGATCAGATGGCAAATTGGATTTGGTGCTAGGTCTTTCCCTTTAGGTTTTACCCCAACAATGTTTTCATTAGTTTCGCTCACTCTCGAAATCAAGCATTTTACAGCAGGTTGGAGCAGCCTGTATCTCAGCACAGGAATAAGGTAGGGAAGAATTCTAAGGCTCATTTTGACTGCCTCCAGAAGTTAGATCAGATGGCAAATTGGATTTGGTGCTAGGTCTTTCCCTTTAGGTTTTACCCCAACAATGTTTTCATTAGTTTCGCTCACTCTCGAAATCAAGCATTTTACAGCAGGTTGGAGCAGCCTGTATCTCAGCACAGGAATAAGGTAGGGAAGAATTCTAAGGCTCATTTTGACTGCCTCCAGAAGTTAGATCAGATGGCAAATTGGATTTGGTGCTAGGTCTTTCCCTTTAGGTTTTACCCCAACAATGTTTTCATTAGTTTCGCTCACTCTCGAAATCAAGCATTTTACAGCAGGTTGGAGCAGCCTGTATCTCAGCACAGGAATAAGGTAGGGAAGAATTCTAAGGCTCATTTTGACTGCCTCCAGAAGTTAGATCAGATGGCAAATTGGATTTGGTGCTAGGTCTTTCCCTTTAGGTTTTTACCCCAACAATGTTTTCATTAGTTTCGCTCACTCTCGAAATCAAGCATTTTACAGCAGGTTGGAGCAGCCTGTATCTCAGCACAGGAATAAGGTAGGGAAGAATTCTAAGGCTCATTTTGACTGCCTCCAGAAGTTAGATCAGATGGCAAATTGGATTTGGTGCTAGGTCTTTCCCTTTAGGTTTTACCCCAACAATGTTTTCATTAGTTTCGCTCACTCTCGAAATCAAGCATTTTACAGCAGGTTGGAGCAGCCTGTATCTCAGCACAGGAATAAGGTAGGGAAGAATTCAAATGCTCATTTTGACTGCCTCCAGAAGTTAGATCAGATGGCAAATTGGATTTGGTGCTAGGTCTTTCCCTTTAGGTTTTACCCCAACAATGTTTTCATTAGTTTCGCTCACTCTCGAAATCAAGCATTTTACAGCAGGTTGGAGCAGCCTGTATCTCAGCACAGGAATAAGGTAGGGAAGAATTCTAAGGCTCATTTTGACTGCCTCCAGAAGTTAGATCAGATGGCAAATTGGATTTGGTGCTAGGTCTTTCCCTTTAGGTTTTACCCCAACAATGTTTTCATTAGTTTCGCTCACTCTCGAAATCAAGCATTTTACAGCAGGTTGGAGCAGCCTGTATCTCAGCACAGGAATAAGGTAGGGAAGAATTCTGAGGATCATTTTGACTGCCTCCAGAAGTTAGATCAGATGGCAAATTGGATTTGGTGCTAGGTCTTTCCCTTTAGGTTTTACCCCAACAATGTTTTCATTAGTTTCGCTCACTCTCGAAATCAAGCATTTTACAGCAGGTTGGAGCAGCCTGTATCTCAGCACAGGAATAAGGTAGGGAAGAATTCTAAGGATCATTTTGACTGCCTCCAGAAGTTAGATCAGATGGCAAATTGGATTTGGTGCTAGGTCTTTCCCTTTAGGTTTTACCCCAACAATGTTTTCATTAGTTTCGCTCACTCTCGAAATCAAGCATTTTACAGCAGGTTGGAGCAGCCTGTATCTCAGCACAGGAATAAGGTAGGGAAGAATTCTAAGGCTCATTTTGACTGCCTCCAGAAGTTAGATCAGATGGCAAATTGGATTTGGTGCTAGGTCTTTCCCTTTAGGTTTTACCCCAACAATGTTTTCATTAGTTTCGCTCACTCTCGAAATCAAGCATTTTACAGCAGGTTGGAGCAGCCTGTATCTCAGCACAGGAATAAGGTAGGGAAGAATTCTAAGGCTCATTTTGACTGCCTCCAGAAGTTAGATCAGATGGCAAATTGGATTTGGTGCTAGGTCTTTCCCTTTAGGTTTTACCCCAACAATGTTTTCATTAGTTTCGCTCACTCTCGAAATCAAGCATTTTACAGCAGGTTGGAGCAGCCTGTATCTCAGCACAGGAATAAGGTAGGGAAGAATTCTAAGGCTCATTTTGACTGCCTCCAGAAGTTAGATCAGATGGCAAATTGGATTTGGTGCTAGGTCTTTCCCTTTAGGTTTTACCCCAACAATGTTTTCATTAGTTTCGCTCACTCTCGAAATCAAGCATTTTACAGCAGGTTGGAGCAGCCTGTATCTCAGCACAGGAATAAGGTAGGGAAGAATTCTAAGGCTCATTTTGACTGCCTCCAGAAGTTAGATCAGATGGCAAATTGGATTTGGTGCTAGGTCTTTCCCTTTAGGTTTTACCCCAACAATGTTTTCATTAGTTTCGCTCACTCTCGAAATCAAGCATTTTACAGCAGGTTGGAGCAGCCTGTATCTCAGCACAGGAATAAGGTAGGGAAGAATTCAAATGCTCATTTTGACTGCCTCCAGAAGTTAGATCAGATGGCAAATTGGATTTGGTGCTAGGTCTTTCCCTTTAGGTTTTACCCCAACAATGTTTTCATTAGTTTCGCTCACTCTCGAAATCAAGCATTTTACAGCAGGTTGGAGCAGCCTGTATCTCAGCACAGGAATAAGGTAGGGAAGAATTCTAAGGCTCATTTTGACTGCCTCCAGAAGTTAGATCAGATGGCAAATTGGATTTGGTGCTAGGTCTTTCCCTTTAGGTTTTACCCCAACAATGTTTTCATTAGTTTCGCTCACTCTCGAAATCAAGCATTTTACAGCAGGTTGGAGCAGCCTGTATCTCAGCACAGGAATAAGGTAGGGAAGAATTCAAATGCTCATTTTGACTGCCTCCAGAAGTTAGATCAGATGGCAAATTGGATTTGGTGCTAGGTCTTTCCCTTTAGG
>NW_027144921.1:0-30618 GCF_026170545.1 Melanerpes formicivorus
AAAATGAGTATTTGAATTCTTCCCTACCTTATTCCTGTGCTGAGATACAGGCTGCTCCAACCTGCTGTAAAATGCTTGATTTCGAGAGTGAGCGAAACTAATGAAAACATTGTTGGGGTAAAACCTAAAGGGAAAGACCTAGCACCAAATCCAATTTGCCATCTGATCTAACTTCTGGAGGCAGTCAAAATGATCCTTAGAATTCTTCCCTACCTTATTCCTGTGCTGAGATACAGGCTGCTCCAACCTGCTGTAAAATGCTTGATTTCCAGAGTGAGCGAAACTAATGAAAACATTGTTGGGGTAAAACCTAAAGGGAAAGACCTAGCACCAAATCCAATTTGCCATCTGATCTAACTTCTGGAGGCAGTCAAAATGAGTATTTGAATTCTTCCCTACCTTATTCCTGTGCTGAGATACAGGCTGCTCCAACCTGCTGTAAAATGCTTGATTTCGAGAGTGAGCGAAACTAATGAAAACATTGTTGGGGTAAAACCTAAAGGGAAAGACCTAGCACCAAATCCAATTTGCCATCTGATCTAACTTCTGGAGGCAGTCAAAATGAGTATTTGAATTCTTCCCTACCTTATTCCTGTGCTGAGATACAGGCTGCTCCAACCTGCTGTAAAATGCTTGATTTCGAGAGTGAGCGAAACTAATGAAAACATTGTTGGGGTAAAACCTAAAGGGAAAGACCTAGCACCAAATCCAATTTGCCATCTGATCTAACTTCTGGAGGCAGTCAAAATGAGTATATGAATTCTTCCTACCTTATTCCTGTGCTGAGATACAGGCTGCTCCAACCTGCTGTAAAATGCTTGATTTCGAGAGTGAGCGAAACTAATGAAAACATTGTTGGGGTAAAACCTAAAGGGAAAGACCTAGCACCAAATCCAATTTGCCATCTGATCTAACTTCTGGAGGCAGTCAAAATGAGTATTTGAATTCTTCCCTACCTTATTCCTGTGCTGAGATACAGGCTGCTCCAACCTGCTGTAAAATGCTTGATTTCCAGAGTGAGCGAAACTAATGAAAACATTGTTGGGGTAAAACCTAAAGGGAAAGACCTAGCACCAAATCCAATTTGCCATCTGATCTAACTTCTGGAGGCAGTCAAAATGATCCTTAGAATTCTTCCCTACCTTATTCCTGTGCTGAGATACAGGCTGCTCCAACCTGCTGTAAAATGCTTGATTTCGAGAGTGAGCGAAACTAATGAAAACATTGTTGGGGTAAAACCTAAAGGGAAAGACCTAGCACCAAATCCAATTTGCCATCTGATCTAACTTCTGGAGGCAGTCAAAATGAGTATTTGAATTCTTCCCTACCTTATTCCTGTGCTGAGATACAGGCTGCTCCAACCTGCTGTAAAATGCTTGATTTCCAGAGTGAGCGAAACTAATGAAAACATTGTTGGGGTAAAACCTAAAGGGAAAGACCTAGCACCAAATCCAATTTGCCATCTGATCTAACTTCTGGAGGCAGTCAAAATGAGTATTTGAATTCTTCCCTACCTTATTCCTGTGCTGAGATACAGGCTGCTCCAACCTGCTGTAAAATGCTTGATTTCGAGAGTGAGCGAAACTAATGAAAACATTGTTGGGGTAAAACCTAAAGGGAAAGACCTAGCACCAAATCCAATTTGCCATCTGATCTAACTTCTGGAGGCAGTCAAAATGAGTATTTGAATTCTTCCCTACCTTATTCCTGTGCTGAGATACAGGCTGCTCCAACCTGCTGTAAAATGCTTGATTTCCAGAGTGAGCGAAACTAATGAAAACATTGTTGGGGTAAAACCTAAAGGGAAAGACCTAGCACCAAATCCAATTTGCCATCTGATCTAACTTCTGGAGGCAGTCAAAATGAGTATTTGAATTCTTCCCTACCTTATTCCTGTGCTGAGATACAGGCTGCTCCAACCTGCTGTAAAATGCTTGATTTCGAGAGTGAGCGAAACTAATGAAAACATTGTTGGGGTAAAACCTAAAGGGAAAGACCTAGCACCAAATCCAATTTGCCATCTGATCTAACTTCTGGAGGCAGTCAAAATGAGTATTTGAATTCTTCCCTACCTTATTCCTGTGCTGAGATACAGGCTGCTCCAACCTGCTGTAAAATGCTTGATTTCCAGAGTGAGCGAAACTAATGAAAACATTGTTGGGGTAAAACCTAAAGGGAAAGACCTAGCACCAAATCCAATTTGCCATCTGATCTAACTTCTGGAGGCAGTCAAAATGAGTATTTGAATTCTTCCCTACCTTATTCCTGTGCTGAGATACAGGCTGCTCCAACCTGCTGTAAAATGCTTGATTTCGAGAGTGAGCGAAACTAATGAAAACATTGTTGGGGTAAAACCTAAAGGGAAAGACCTAGCACCAAATCCAATTTGCCATCTGATCTAACTTCTGGAGGCAGTCAAAATGAGTATTTGAATTCTTCCCTACCTTATTCCTGTGCTGAGATACAGGCTGCTCCAACCTGCTGTAAAATGCTTGATTTCCAGAGTGAGCGAAACTAATGAAAACATTGTTGGGGTAAAACCTAAAGGGAAAGACCTAGCACCAAATCCAATTGGCCATCTGATCTAACTTCTGGAGGCAGTCAAAATGAGTATTTGAATTCTTCCCTACCTTATTCCTGTGCTGAGATACAGGCTGCTCCAACCTGCTGTAAAATGCTTGATTTCGAGAGTGAGCGAAACTAATGAAAACATTGTTGGGGTAAAACCTAAAGGGAAAGACCTAGCACCAAATCCAATTTGCCATCTGATCTAACTTCTGGAGGCAGTCAAAATGAGTATTTGAATTCTTCCCTACCTTATTCCTGTGCTGAGATACAGGCTGCTCCAACCTGCTGTAAAACGCTTGATTTTGAGAGTGAGCGAAACTAATGAAAACATTGTTGGGGTAAAACCTAAAGGGAAAGACCTAGCACCAAATCCAATTTGCCATCTGATCTAACTTCTGGAGGCAGTCAAAATGAGTATTTGAATTCTTCCCTACCTTATTCCTGTGCTGAGATACAGGCTGCTCCAACCTGCTGTAAAATGCTTGATTTCGAGAGTGAGCGAAACTAATGAAAACATTGTTGGGGTAAAACCTAAAGGGAAAGACCTAGCACCAAATCCAATTTGCCATCTGATCTAACTTCTGGAGGCAGTCAAAATGAGTATTTGAATTCTTCCCTACCTTATTCCTGTGCTGAGATACAGGGTGCTCCAACCTGCTGTAAAATGCTTGATTTCGAGAGTGAGCGAAACTAATGAAAACATTGTTGGGGTAAAACCTAAAGGGAAAGACCTAGCACCAAATCCAATTTGCCATCTGATCTAACTTCTGGAGGCAGTCAAAATGAGTATTTGAATTCTTCCCTACCTTATTCCTGTGCTGAGATACAGGCTGCTCCAACCTGCTGTAAAATGCTTGATTTCGAGAGTGAGCGAAACTAATGAAAACATTGTTGGGGTAAAACCTAAAGGGAAAGACCTAGCACCAAATCCAATTGGCCATCTGATCTAACTTCTGGAGGCAGTCAAAATGAGTATTTGAATTCTTCCCTACCTTATTCCTGTGCTGAGATACAGGCTGCTCCAACCTGCTGTAAAATGCTTGATTTCGAGAGTGAGCGAAACTAATGAAAACATTGTTGGGGTAAAACCTAAAGGGAAAGACCTAGCACCAAATCCAATTTGCCATCTGATCTAACTTCTGGAGGCAGTCAAAATGATCCTTAGAATTCTTCCCTACCTTATTCCTGTGCTGAGATACAGGCTGCTCCAACCTGCTGTAAAATGCTTGATTTTGAGAGTGAGCGAAACTAATGAAAACATTGTTGGGGTAAAACCTAAAGGGAAAGACCTAGCACCAAATCCAATTTGCCATCTGATCTAACTTCTGGAGGCAGTCAAAATGAGTATTTGAATTCTTCCCTACCTTATTCCTGTGCTGAGATACAGGCTGCTCCAACCTGCTGTAAAATGCTTGATTTCGAGAGTGAGCGAAACTAATGAAAACATTGTTGGGGTAAAACCTAAAGGGAAAGACCTAGCACCAAATCCAATTTGCCATCTGATCTAACTTCTGGAGGCAGTCAAAATGAGTATTTGAATTCTTCCCTACCTTATTCCTGTGCTGAGATACAGGCTGCTCCAACCTGCTGTGAAACGCTTGATTTCGAGAGTGAGCGAAACTAATGAAAACATTGTTGGGGTAAAACCTAAAGGGAAAGACCTAGCACCAAATCCAATTTGCCATCTGATCTAACTTCTGGAGGCAGTCAAAATGAGTATTTGAATTCTTCCCTACCTTATTCCTGTGCTGAGATACAGGCTGCTCCAACCTGCTGTAAAATGCTTGATTTCCAGAGTGAGCGAAACTAATGAAAACATTGTTGGGGTAAAACCTAAAGGGAAAGACCTAGCACCAAATCCAATTGGCCATCTGATCTAACTTCTGGAGGCAGTCAAAATGAGTATTTGAATTCTTCCCTACCTTATTCCTGTGCTGAGATACAGGCTGCTCCAACCTGCTGTAAAATGCTTGATTTCGAGAGTGAGCGAAACTAATGAAAACATTGTTGGGGTAAAACCTAAAGGGAAAGACCTAGCACCAAATCCAATTTGCCATCTGATCTAACTTCTGGAGGCAGTCAAAATGAGTATTTGAATTCTTCCCTACCTTATTCCTGTGCTGAGATACAGGCTGCTCCAACCTGCTGTAAAATGCTTGATTTCCAGAGTGAGCGAAACTAATGAAAACATTGTTGGGGTAAAACCTAAAGGGAAAGACCTAGCACCAAATCCAATTTGCCATCTGATCTAACTTCTGGAGGCAGTCAAAATGAGCCTTAGAATTCTTCCCTACCTTATTCCTGTGCTGAGATACAGGCTGCTCCAACCTGCTGTAAAATGCTTGATTTCGAGAGTGAGCGAAACTAATGAAAACATTGTTGGGGTAAAACCTAAAGGGAAAGACCTAGCACCAAATCCAATTTGCCATCTGATCTAACTTCTGGAGGCAGTCAAAATGAGTATTTGAATTCTTCCCTACCTTATTCCTGTGCTGAGATACAGGCTGCTCCAACCTGCTGTAAAACGCTTGATTTCGAGAGTGAGCGAAACTAATGAAAACATTGTTGGGGTAAAACCTAAAGGGAAAGACCTAGCACCAAATCCAATTTGCCGTCTGATCTAACTTCTGGAGGCAGTCAAAATGAGTATTTGAATTCTTCCCTACCTTATTCCTGTGCTGAGATACAGGGTGCTCCAACCTGCTGTAAAATGCTTGATTTCGAGAGTGAGCGAAACTAATGAAAACATTGTTGTGTTAAAACCTAAAGGGAAAGACCTAGCACCAAATCCAATTTGCCATCTGATGTAACTTCTGGAGGCAGTCAAAATGAGTATTTGAATTCTTCCCTACCTTATTCCTGTGCTGAGATACAGGCTGCTCCAACCTGCTGTAAAATACTTGATTTCGAGAGTGAGCGAAACTAATGAAAACATTGTTGGGGTAAAACCTAAAGGGAAAGACCTAGCACCAAATCCAATTTGCCATCTGATCTAACTTCTGGAGGCAGTCAAAATGAGTATTTGAATTCTTCCCTACCTTATTCCTGTGCTGAGATACAGGCTGCTCCAACCTGCTGTAAAATGCTTGATTTCGAGAGTGAGCGAAACTAATGAAAACATTGTTGGAGTAAAACCTAAAGGGAAAGACCTAGCACCAAATCCAATTTGCCATCTGATCTAACTTCTGGAGGCAGTCAAAATGAGTATTTGAATTCTTCCCTACCTTATTCCTGTGCTGAGATACAGGCTGCTCCAACCTGCTGTAAAATGCTTGATTTCGAGAGTGAGCGAAACTAATGAAAACATTGTTGGGGTATAACCTAAAGGGAAAGGCCTAGCACCAAATCCAATTTGCCATCTGATCTAACTTCTGGAGGCAGTCAAAATGATCCTTAGAATTCTTCCCTACCTTATTCCTGTGCTGAGATACAGGCTGCTCCAAACTGCTGTAAAATGCTTGATTTTGAGAGTGATCGAAACTAATGAAAACATTGTTGGGGTAAAACCTAAAGGGAAAGGCTTAGCACCAAATTCCACTGGCCATCTGATCTAACTTCTGGAGGCAGTCAAAATGAGTATTTGAATTCTTCCCTACCTTATTGCTCTGCTGAGATACAGGGTGCTGCAACCTGCTGTAAAATGCTTAATTTCGAGAGTGATCGAAACTAATGAAAACATTGTTGGGGTAAAACCTAAAGGGAAAGGCTTAGCACCAAATTCCACTGGCCATCTGATCTAACTTCTGCAGGCAGTCAAAATGATCCTTAGAATTCTTCCCTACCTTATTCCTGTGCTGAGATACAGGCTGCTCCAACCTGCTGTTAAATGCTTAATTTCGAGAGTGATCGAAACTAATGAAAATATTGTTGGGGAAAACCTAAAGGGAAAGACCTAGCACCAAATTGCATTGGCCATCTGATCTAACTTCTGGAGGCAGTCAAAATGATCCTTAGAATTCTTCCCTACCTTATTCCTTTGCTGAGATACAGGGTGCTCCAACCTGCTGTAAAATGCTTGATTTCGAGAGTGATCGAAACTAATGAAAACATTGTTGGGGTAAAACCTAAAGGGAAAGGCCTAGCACCAAATACCATTTGCCATCTGATCTAACTTCTGGAGGCAGTCAAAATGAGTATTTGAATTCTTCCCTACTCTATTCCTGCGCTGAGATACAGGGTGCTCCAACCTGCTGTAAAATCCTTGATTTCGACAGTGAGCGAAACTAATGAAAACATTGTTGGGGTAAAACCTAAACGGAAAGGCCTAGCACCAAATTGCATTGGCCATCTGATCTAACTTCTGGAGGCAGTCAAAATGATCCTTAGAATTCTTCCCTACCTTATTCCTCTGCTGAGATACAGGGTGCTCCAAACTGCTGTAAAATGCTTGATTTCGAGAGTGAGCGAAACTAATGAAAACACTGTTGGGGTAAAACCTAAAGGGAAAGGCCTTGCACCAAATTGCATTGGCCATCTCATCTAACTTCTGGAGGCAGTCAAAATGAGTATTTGAATTCTTCCCTACCTTATGCCTCTGCTGAGATACAGGGTGCTCCTACCTGCTGTAAAATTCTTGATTTCGAGAGTGATCGAAACTAATGAAAACATTGTTGGGGTAAAACCTAAAGGGAAAGGCCTAGCACCAAATACCATTTGCCATCTGATCTAACTTCTGGAGGCAGTCAAAATGATCTTAGAATTCTTCCCTATCTTATTCCAATGTTGAGATACAGGCTGCTCCAACCTGCTGTAAAATGCTTGATTTCGAGAGTGAGCGAAACTAATGAAAACATTGCTGGGGTAAAACCTAAAGGGAAAGGTCTAGCACCAAATTGCATTGGCCATCTGATTTAACTTCTGTAGGCAGTCAAAATGAGTATTTGAATTCTTACCTACCTTATTCCTGTGCTGAGATTCGGGGCGCTCCAACCTGCTGTAAAATGCTAGATTTCGAGAGTGATCGAAACTAATGAAAACATTATTGGGGTAAAAACTAAAGGGAAAGGCCTAGCACCAAATTGCATTGGCCATCTGATCTAACTTCTGGAGGCAGTCAAAATGATCCTTAGAATGCTTCTCTACCTTATTCCTGTGCTGCGATACAGGCTGCTCCAACCTGCTGTAAAATGCTTGATTTGGAGAGTGAGCGAAACTAATGAAAACATTGTTGGGGTAAAACCTAAAGGGAAAGGCCTAGCACCAAATTGCATTGGCCATCTGATCTAAATTCTGGAGGTAGTCAAAATGATCCTTCGAATTCTTCCCTACCTTATTCCTCTGCTGAGATACAGGGTGCTCCAAACTGCTGTAAAACGCTTGATTTCGAGAGTGAGCAAAACTAATGAAAACATTGTTGGGGTAAAACCTAAAGGGAAAGGCCTAGCACCAAATTGCATTGGCCATCTGATCTAACTTCTGGAGGCAGTCAAAATGATCCTTAGAATTATTCCCTACCTTATCCCTCTGCTGAGATACAGGGTTCTTAACCCTGCTGCAATATGCTTGATTTCGAGAGTGAGCGAAACTAATGAAAACATTGTTGGGGTAAAACCTAAAGGGAAAGGCCTAGCACCAAATACCATTTGCCATCTGATCTAACTACTGGAGGCAGTCAAAATGAGTATTTGAATTCTTCCCTACCTTATTCCTCTGCTGAGATACAGGGTGCTCCAACCTTCTCTAAAATGCTTGATTTCGAGAGTGAGCGAAACTAATGAAAACATTGTTGGGGTAAAACCTAAAGGGAAAGGCCTAGCGCCAAATTGCATTGGCCATCTGATCTAACTTCTGGAGGCAGTCAAAATGAGTATTTGAATTCTTCCCTACCTTATTCCTGTGGTGAGATTCGGGGTGCTCCAACCTGCTGTAAAATGCTTGATTTCGAGAGTGAGCGAAACTAATGAAAACATTGTTGGGGTAAAACCTAAAGGGAAAGGCCTAGCACCAAATTGCATTGGCCATCTGATCTAACTTCTGGAGGCAGTCAAAATGATCCTTAGAATTATTCCCTACCTTATTCCTCTGCTGAGATACAGGGTTCTTAACCCTGCTGCAATATGCTTGATTTCGAGAGTGAGCGAAACTAATGAAAACATTGTTGGGGTAAAACCTAAAGGGAAAGGCCTAGCACCAAATACCATTTGCCATCTGATCTAACTACTGGAGGCAGTCAAAATGAGTATTTGAATTCTTCCCTACCTTATTCCTCTGCTGAGATACAGGGTGCTCCAACCTTCTCTAAAATGCTTGATTTCGAGAGTGAGCGAAACTAATGAAAACATTGTTGGGGTAAAACCTAAAGGGAAAGGCCTAGCGCCAAATTGCATTGGCCATCTGATCTAACTTCTGGAGGCAGTCAAAATGAGTATTTGAATTCTTCCCTACCTTATTCCTGTGGTGAGATTCGGGGTGCTCCAACCTGCTGTAAAATGCTTGATTTCGAGAGTGAGCGAAACTAATGAAAACATTGTTGGGGTAAAACCTAAAGGGAAAGGCCTAGCACCAAATTGCACTGGCCATCTGATCTAACTTCTGGAGGCAGTCAAAATGAGTCTTTGAATTCTTCCCTACCTTATTCCTGCGCTGAGATACAGGGTGCTCCAACCAGCTATAAAAGGCTTGATTTCGAGAGTGATCGAAACTAATGAAAACATTGTTGGGGTAAAACCTAAAAGGAAAGGCCTAGCACCAAATTGCATTGGCCATCTGATCTAACTTCTGGAGGCAGTCAAAATGAGTATTTGAATTCTTCCCTACCTTATTCCTGCGCTGAGATACAGGCTGCTCCAACCTGCTGTAAAATGCTTGATTTCGAGAGTGATCGAAACTAATGAAAACATTGTTGGGGTAAAACCTAAAGGGAAAGGCCTAGCACCAAATTGCATTGGCCATCTGATCTAACTTCTGGAGGTAGTCAAAAAGATCCTAAGAATTCTTCCCTACCTTATTCCTCTGCTGAGATACAGGGTGCTCCAACCTTCTCTAAAATGCTTGATTTTGAGAGTGAGCAAAACTAATGAAAACATTGTTGGGGTAAAACCTAAAGGGAAAGGCCTAGCACTAAATTGGATTGGCCATCTGATCTAACTTCTGGAGGCAGTCAAAATGATCCTTAGAATTCTTCCCTACCTTATTCCTGTGCTGAGATACAGGGTGCTCCAACCTGCTGTAAAATGCTTGATTTCGAGAGTGAGCGAAACTAATGAAAACATTGTTGGGGTAAAACCTAAAGGGAAAGGCCTTGCACCAAATTGCATTGGCCATCTCATCTAACTTCTGGAGGCAGTCAAAATGAGTATTTGAATTCTTCCCTACCTTATGCCTCTGCTGATATACAGGGTGCTCCAACCTGCTGCAAAATGCTTGATTTCGAGAGTGATCGAAACTAATGAAAATATTGTTGTGGAAAAACCTAAAGGGAAAGGCCTAGCACCAAATACCATTTGCCATCTGATCTAACTTCTGGAGGCAGTCAAAATGATCTTAGAATTCTTCCCTACCTTATTCCTGTGCTGAGATACAGGCTGCTCCAACCTGCTGTAAAATGCTTGATTTCGAGAGTGAGCGAAACTAATGAAAACATTGTTGGGGTAAAACCTAAAGGGAAAGGTCTAGCACCAAATTGCAGTTGCCATCTGATCTAACTTCTGGAGGCAGTCAAAATGAGTATTTGAATTCTTACCTACCTTATTCCTGTGCTGAGATTCGGGGTGCTCCAACCTGCTGTAAAATGCTTGATTTCGAGAGTGAACGAAACTAATGAAAACATAATTGGGGTAAAAACTAAAGGGAAAGGCCTAGCACCAAATTGCATTGGCCATCTGATCTAACTTCTGGAGGCAGTCAAAATGAGTATTTGAATTCTTCCCTACCTTATTCCTCTGCTGAGATACAGGCTGCTCCAACCTGCTGTAAAATGCTTGATTTCGAGAGTGAGCGAAACTAATGAAAACATTGTTGGGGTAAAACATAAAGGGAAAGGCCTAGCACCAAATTGCATTGGCCATCTGATCTAACTTCTGGAGGTAGTCAAAATGATCCTTCGAATTCTTCCCTACCTTATTCCTCTGCTGAGATGCAGGGTGCTCCAAACTGCTGTAAAACGCTTGATTTCGAGAGTGAGCGAAACTAATGAAAACATTGTTGGGGTAAAACCTAAAGGGAAAGGCGTAGCACCAAATTGCATTGGCCATCTGATCTAACTTCTGGAGGCAGTCAAAATGAGTATTTGAATTCTTCCCTACCTTATTCCTCTGCTGAGATACAGGCTGCACCAACCTGCTGTAAAATGCTTGATTTCGAGAGTGATCGAAACTAATGAAAACATTGTTGGGGTAAAACCTAAAGGGAAAGGCCTAGGACCAAATTGCATTGGCCATCTGATCTAACTTCTGGAGGCAGTCAAAATGAGTATTTGAATTTTTCCCTACCTTATTCCTCTGCTGAGATACAGGGTTCTTCACCCTGCTGCAAAATGCTTGATTTCGAGAGTGATCGAAACTAATGAAAATATTGTTGGGGTAAAACCTAAAGGGAAAGGCCTAGCACCAAATTGCATTGGCCATCTGATCTAACTTCTGGAGGCAGTCAAAATGAGTATTTGAATTCTTCCCTACCTTATTCCTCTGCTGAGATAAAGGCTGCTCCAACCTGCTCTAAAATGCTTGATTTCGAGAGTGAGCGAAACTAATGAAAACATTGTTGGGGTAAAACCTAAAGGGAACGGCCTAGCACCAAATACCATTTGCCATCTGATCTAACTTCTGGAGGCAGTCAAAATGAGTATTTGAATTCTTCCCTACGTTATTCCTGCGCTGAGATACAGGGTGCTCCAACCTGCTGTAAAATGCTTGATTTCGAGAGTGAGCGAAACTAATGAAAACATTGTTGGGGTAAAACCTAAAGGGAAAGGCCTAGCACCAAATTGCACTGGCCATCTGATCTAACTTCTGGAGGCAGTCAAAATGAGTCTTTGAATTCTTCCCTACCTTATTCCTGCGCTGAGATACAGGGTGCTCCAACCAGCTATAAAAGGCTTGATTTCGAGAGTGATCGAAACTAATGAAAACATTGTTGGGGTAAAACCTAAAAGGAAAGGCCTAGCACCAAATTGCATTGGCCATCTGATCTAACTTCTGGAGGCAGTCAAAATGAGTATTTGAATTCTTCCCTACCTTATTCCTGCGCTGAGATACAGGCTGCTCCAACCTGCTGTAAAATGCTTGATTTCGAGAGTGATCGAAACTAATGAAAACATTGTTGGGGTAAAACCTAAAGGGAAAGGCCTAGCACCAAATTGCATTGGCCATCTGATCTAACTTCTGGAGGTAGTCAAAAAGATCCTAAGAATTCTTCCCTACCTTATTCCTCTGCTGAGATACAGGGTGCTCCAACCTTCTCTAAAATGCTTGATTTTGAGAGTGAGCAAAACTAATGAAAACATTGTTGGGGTAAAACCTAAAGGGAAAGGCCTAGCACTAAATTGGATTGGCCATCTGATCTAACTTCTGGAAGCAGTCAAAATGATCCTTAGAATTCTTCCCTACCTTATTCCTGTGCTGAGATACAGGGTGCTCCAACCTGCTGTAAAATGCTTGATTTCGAGAGTGAGCGAAACTAATGAAAACATTGTTGGGGTAAAACCTAAAGGGAAAGGCCTTGCACCAAATTGCATTGGCCATCTCATCTAACTTCTGGAGGCAGTCAAAATGAGTATTTGAATTCTTCCCTACCTTATGCCTCTGCTGATATACAGGGTGCTCCAACCTGCTGCAAAATGCTTGATTTCGAGAGTGATCGAAACTAATGAAAATATTGTTGTGGAAAAACCTAAAGGGAAAGGCCTAGCACCAAATACCATTTGCCATCTGATCTAACTTCTGGAGGCAGTCAAAATGATCTTAGAATTCTTCCCTACCTTATTCCTGTGCTGAGATACAGGCTGCTCCAACCTGCTGTAAAATGCTTGATTTCGAGAGTGAGCGAAACTAATGAAAACATTGTTGGGGTAAAACCTAAAGGGAAAGGTCTAGCACCAAATTGCATTTGCCATCTGATCTAACTTCTGGAGGCAGTCAAAATGAGTATTTGAATTCTTACCTACCTTATTCCTGTGCTGAGATTCGGGGTGCTCCAACCTGCTGTAAAATGCTTGATTTCGAGAGTGATCGAAACTACTGAAAACATAATTGGGGTAAAAACTAAAGGGAAAGGCCTAGCACCAAATTGCATTGGCCATCTGATCTAACTTCTGGAGGCAGTCAAAATGATCCTTAGAATTCTTCCCTACCTTATTCCTGTGCTGCGATACAGGCTGCTCCAACCTGCTGTAAAATGCTTGATTTCGAGAGTGAGCGAAACTAATGAAAACATTGTTGGGGTAAAACATAAAGGGAAAGGCCTAGCACCAAATTGCATTGGCCATCTGATCTAACTTCTGGAGGTAGTCAAAATGATCCTTCGAATTCTTCCCTACCTTATTCCTCTGCTGAGATGCAGGGTGCTCCAAACTGCTGTAAAACGCTTGATTTCGAGAGTGAGCAAAACTAATGAAAACATTGTTGGGGTAAAACCTAAAGGGAAAGGCCTAGCACCAAATTGCATTGGCCATCTGATCTAACTTCTGGAGGCAGTCAAAATGAGTATTTGAATTCTTCCCTACCTTATTCCTCTGCTGAGATACAGGCTGCACCAACCTGCTGTAAAATGCTTGATTTCGAGAGTGATCGAAACTAATGAAAACATTGTTGGGGTAAAACCTAAAGGGAAAGGCCTAGGACCAAATTGCATTGGCCATCTGATCTAACTTCTGGAGGCAGTCAAAATGAGTATTTGAATTTTTCCCTACCTTATTCCTCTGCTGAGATACAGGGTTCTTCACCCTGCTGCAAAATGCTTGATTTCGAGAGTGATCGAAACTAATGAAAATATTGTTGGGGTAAAACCTAAAGGGAAAGGCCTAGCACCAAATTGCATTGGCCATCTGATCTAACTTCTGGAGGCAGTCAAAATGAGTATTTGAATTCTTCCCTACCTTATTCCTCTGCTGAGATAAAGGCTGCTCCAACCTGCTGTAAAATGCTTGATTTCGAGAGTGAGCGAAACTAATGAAAACATTGTTGGGGTAAAACCTAAAGGGAACGGCCTAGCACCAAATACCATTTGCCATCTGATCTAACTTCTGGAGGCAGTCAAAATGAGTATTTGAATTCTTCCCTACGTTATTCCTGCGCTGAGATACAGGGTGCTCCAACCTGCTGTAAAATGCTTGATTTCGAGAGTGAGCGAAACTAATGAAAACATTGTTGGGGTAAAACCTAAAGGGAAAGGCCTAGCACCAAATTGCATTGGCCATCTCATCTAACTTCTGGAGGCAGTCAAAATGATCCTTAGAATTCTTCCCTACCTTATTCCTGTGCTGAGATACAGGGTGCTCCAACCTGCTCTACAATGCTTGATTTCGAGAGTGAGCAAAACTAATGAAAACATTGTTGGGGTAAAACCTAAAGGGAAAGGCCTAGCACCAAATTGCATTGGCCATCTGATCTAACTTCTGGAGGCAGTCAAAATGATCCTTAGAATTCTTCACAACCTTATTCCTCTGCTGAGATACAGGGTTCTTAACCCTGCTGCAAAATGCTTGATTTCGAGAGTGAGCGAAACTAATGAAAACATTGTTGGGGTAAAACCTAAAGGGAAAGGCCTAGCACCAAATCCAATTTGCCATCTGATCTAACTTCTGGAGGCAGTCAAAATGAGTATTTGAATTCTTCCCTACCTTATTCCTCTGCTGAGATACAGGCTGCTCCAACCTGCTGTAAAATGCTTGATTTCGAGAGTGAGCGAAACTAATGAAAACATTGTTGGGGTAAAACCTAAAGGGAAAGGCCTAGCACCAAATTGCATTGGCCATCTGATCTAACTTCTGGAGGCAGTCAAAATGATCCTTGGAATTCTTCCCTACATTATTCCTCTGCTGAGATACAGGGTGCTCCAAACTGCTGTAAAATGCTTGATTTCGAGAGTGATCGAAACTAATGAAAATATTGTTGGGGTAAAACCTAAAGGGAAAGGCCTAGCACCAAATTGCATTGGCCATCTGATCTAACTTCTGGAGGCAGTCAAAATGAGTATTTGAATTCTTCCCTACCTTATTCCTCTGCTGAGATAAAGGCTGCTCCAACCTGCTGTAAAATGCTTGATTTCGAGAGTGAGCGAAACTAATGAAAACATTGTTGGGGTAAAACCTAAAGGGAACGGCCTAGCACCAAATACCATTTGCCATCTGATCTAACTTCTGGAGGCAGTCAAAATGAGTATTTGAATTCTTCCCTACGTTATTCCTGCGCTGAGATACAGGGTGCTCCAACCTGCTGTAAAATGCTTGATTTCGAGAGTGAGCGAAACTAATGAAAACATTGTTGGGGTAAAACCTAAAGGGAAAGGCCTAGCACCAAATTGCATTGGCCATCTCATCTAACTTCTGGAGGCAGTCAAAATGATCCTTAGAATTCTTCCCTACCTTATTCCTGTGCTGAGATACAGGGTGCTCCAACCTGCTCTACAATGCTTGATTTCGAGAGTGAGCAAAACTAATGAAAACATTGTTGGGGTAAAACCTAAAGGGAAAGGCCTAGCACCAAATTGCATTGGCCATCTGATCTAACTTCTGGAGGCAGTCAAAATGATCCTTAGAATTCTTCACAACCTTATTCCTCTGCTGAGATACAGGGTTCTTAACCCTGCTGCAAAATGCTTGATTTCGAGAGTGAGCGAAACTAATGAAAACATTGTTGGGGTAAAACCTAAAGGGAAAGGCCTAGCACCAAATCCAATTTGCCATCTGATCTAACTTCTGGAGGCAGTCAAAATGAGTATTTGAATTCTTCCCTACCTTATTCCTCTGCTGAGATACAGGCTGCTCCAACCTGCTGTAAAATGCTTGATTTCGAGAGTGAGCGAAACTAATGAAAACATTGTTGGGGTAAAACCTAAAGGGAAAGGCCTAGCACCAAATTGCATTGGCCATCTGATCTAACTTCTGGAGGCAGTCAAAATGATCCTTGGAATTCTTCCCTACATTATTCCTCTGCTGAGATACAGGGTGCTCCAAACTGCTGTAAAATGCTTGATTTCGAGAGTGATCGAAACTAATGAAAACATTGTTGGGGTAAAACCTAAAGGGAAAGGCCTAGCACCAAATTGTATTGGCCATCTGATCTAACTTCTGGAGGCAGTCAAAATGAGTATTTGAATTCTTCCCTACCTTATTCCTCTGCTGAGATACAGACTGCTCCAACCTGCTGTAAAATGCTTGATTTCGAGAGTGAGCGAAACTAATGAAAACATTGTTGGGGTAAAACCTAAAGGGAAAGGCCTAGCACCAAATTGCATTGGCCATCTGATCTAACTTCTGGAGGCAGTCAAAATGAGTATTTGAATTCTTCCCTACCTTATTCCTCTGCTGAGATACAGGGTGCTCCAACCTGCTGTAAAATGCTTGATTTCGAGAGTGAGCGAAACTAATGAAAACATTGTTGGGGTAAAACCTAAAGGGAAAGGCCTAGCACCAAATTGCATTGGCCATCTGATCTAACTTCTGGAGGCAGTCAAAATGAGTATTTGAATTCTTCCCTACCTTATTCCTCTGATGAGATACAGGGTGCTCCAACCTGCTGTAAAATGCTTGATTTCGAGAGTGAGCGAAACTAATGAAAACATTGTTGGGGTAAAACCTAAAGGGAAAGGCCTAGCACCAAATTGCATTGGCCATCTGATCTAACTTCTGGAGGCAGTCAAAATGAGTATTTGAATTCTTCCCTACCCTATTCCTGCGCTGAGATACAGGGTGCTCCAACCTGCTGTAAAATGCTTGATTTCGACAGTGGGCGAAACTAATGAAAACATTGTTGGGGTAAAACCTAAAGGGAAAGGCCTAGCACCTAATTTCATTGGCCATCTGCTCTAACTTCTGGAGGCAGTCAAAATGATCCTTAGAATTCTTCCCTACCTTATTCCTCTGCTGATATACAGGGTGCTCCAAGCTGCTGTAAAATGCTTGATTTCGAGAGTGAGCGAAACTAATGAAAATATTGTTGGGGTAACACCTAAAGGGAAAGGCCTAGCACCAAATTGCATTGGCCATCTGATCTAACTTCTGGAGGCAGTCAAAATGAGTAATTGAATTCTTCCCTACCTTATTCCTGTGCTGAGATACAGGGTGCTCCAACCTGCTGAAAAATGTGTGAAAGTGGATGCTTTGACCCTTACCACACTGAATGTAGGGAGAAGGGATTTATGTTATGTCACCAGTTCGCTATAATTTTACACACCTAGAGGGAAAATCAAAATTCATAACAACTCAACATGCATTTTCATTTTCGGTTGAAAACATCAACAAATGGTACCAATAAGAGATCAGTATTACTAGGATGAGCTAAAACACATTATTGTGGGTAATTTTTATATTGGGCAAGGCAATGAAGCTCTTTTGCTCTTGCTGATTGCCTGCAATTTTCTGTCTGTGAAGCTAGAGCCTGGCCAGATCTACCTTTACAGATTAAAGAAATCTTGCTACCATTAAACAAATTATGAGTTTTGACCATCCTAGAGAAAATAAAGATGCAACATAACAGGTAATAATGAATTGATTAAACTTTTCCAGACGTGTCTGATAGGGATACCCAGACTCAATGTAAATATGTTTGTTAATTATAGTAGTAAGTTTTAAGGTTCTTAGGCATTATTGTACTCATTTTGATTATTGTTAAGCTTGTTATAATTGTATTATGCAAAGTGTTCAAAGAATAACCTCCAAGGCCTTACTTGCACAAAAGAAAAACGGGGGAATTGTTGGGGTTTATTTTGAGCAAGAGGGGCCTTGGGTCCCAGGAACGCCTGTGCAATTCAGGCCTTGAATAATTCTCTGTTGATAATATAGTGGCGGAGTAGGAGATGTGAGAAAGTGCTGATTGCTTGGTATGCTGAAGTCCAACTGCCTCTGAGATGGGAGGCAAGCAAGATAAGGAGGAGGCGAGATCTGGGAAAGAGAGGGGCCAGGCTGGGGCTGGGTTTGGCTCAGGGCTGGGGCTTGGTCCAGGGCTGGGGCTGGGCTGAGGGCAGGGCTGGGCTAGGGCTGGGCTGGGTCAGGGCTGGGCTAGGGCTCGGCTGGGGCTGGGGATGGGGCCAGGGGTGGGGCTGGGGCTGGGTCCAGGACTGGGGCTGGGCTGGGGCTGGGGCTGGGCTTGGACAGTGCTGGGGCTGGGCTGTGGCTGGGCTGGGACCAGGACTGGGCTGGGGCTGGGACTGGGGCAGGGCTTGGGCTGGGGCAGGGGCTGGGCTGGGGACGAGGGTGGGGAAGGGCTGGGGCTGGGCATGGACCGGGACTGGGCAGGGGTAGGGCCGGGGCTGGGGGCTGGGCTGGGGCTGGGTTTGGGCTGGGTCTGGGGCAGGGGCTGCGACTGGGGCTGGGTCCAGGACTGGGGCTGGGCTGGGGCTTGGCTGAGGGCAGGGCTCGGGCTGGGGGCTGGGATGGGGCAGGACTGGGACTGGGGCAGGGGCACGGGCCGAGGCTGGGGACAGGGCTAGGGCTGGAGCTAGGGCACGGCTGGGGCCAGGCTGGGGCTGGGTTTGGCTCAGGGCTGTGGCTTGGTCCAGGGCTGTGGCTGGGCTGTGGCTGGAGCTGGGCTGGGGCTGAGGGTGGGGCTGGGGCTGGGCTAGGGCTGGGCTGGGGCCGGGGCTGCGACTGGGGCTGGGTCCAGGGCTGCGGCTGGGACTGGAAGAGGTCTGGGGCTGGGGCTGGGTCCAGGGTGGGGCTGGGGCTGGGCTGGTTGCGGGGCTGGGGCTCGGCGGTGGCTGGGGCTGGCTGGGGCTGGGTCCAGGGTGGGGCTGTGTCCAGGGCTGGGGCAGGACTGGGGCCGGGCTGGGGCTGGGGCTGGGCTGAGGGCAGGGCTGGGGCAGAGCTGGGGATGGGGCTGGGCTGGGGCTGGGTCCAGGGCTGTGGCTGGGCTGTGGCTGGAGCTGGGCTGGGGCTGAGGGTGGGGCTGGGGCTGGGCTAGGGCTGGGCTGGGGCCGGGGCTGCGACTGGGGCTGGGTCCAGGGCTTGGGCTGGGCTGTGGCTGGGGTAGGGGCTGGGGCTGGGCCGGGGCAGGGCTGGGGCTGGGGCTGAGGGCAGGGGGCCGGGGCTGGGGACAGGGCTGGGGCCAGAGCTGGGGCAGGGCTGGGCAGGGCGGGGCTGGGGCAGGCTGGGCTACAGCTGGGCTGGGACCGGGGATGGGTCCGTGGGTGGGGGTGGGGCTGGGGCAGGGCTGGGCCTGGGCTGGGGATGAGTCTGGGGTGGGGCTGGGGCTGGGTCCAGGGCTGGGGCTAGGCTGGGGCTGGGCTGGGGGCAAGGATGGGGTTTGGGCTGGGGCTGGGCCAGGGTTTGGGCTGGGCTGGGACCAGGCAGGGCTGGGGTAGGGCTGGCACAGGGCTAGGCCTGGGGCTGGGCTGGGGCCGATTCTGGGGCCGGGGCTGGGGCCGGGGCTGGGTCCAGGGCTGTGGCTGGGCTGTGGCTGGAGCTGGGCTGGGGCTGAGGGTGGGGCTGTGGCTGGGCTGTGGCTGGAGCTGGGCTGGGGCTGAGGGTGGGGCTGGGGCTGGGCTAGGGCTGGGCTGGGCCCGGGGCTGCGACTGGGGCTGGATCCAGGGCTGGAGCTGGGCTGGGGCAGGGCTGGGGCTGGGGCTGGGCTGGGCTGGGGCTGGGTCCAGGGCAGGAGATGGGCTGGGGCTGGGGCTGGGCCGAGGCAGGGCTGGGGCTGGGGCTGGGGCTGGGGCTGAGGGCAGGGCTGGGCTGGGGCTGGGGCAGGGGGCCGGGCTGGGGACAGGGCTGGGGATGAGGCTGGGGCAGGGCTGGGGCCAGGGCTGTGGCTGGGGCTGGGGCTGGGCGGTGGCTGGGGCTGAGGGTGGGGCTGGGGCTGGGCTAGGGCTGGGCTGGGCCCGGGGTTGCGACTGGGGCTGGATCCAGGGCTGGAGCTGGGCTGGGGCAGGGCTGGGGCTGGGGCTGGGGCTGGGATGGGGCTGGGTCCAGGGCAGGAGCTGGGCTGGGGCTGGGGCTGGGCCGAGGCAGGGCTGGGGCTTGGTCTGGGGCTGGGGCTGAGGGCAGGGCTGGGCTGGGGCTGGGGCAGGGGCCGGGGCTGGGGACAGGGCTGTGGCTGGGGCTGGGGCTGGGCGGTGGCTGGGGCTGGGCTGGGGCAGGGCTGGGGCCGAGTCTGGGGCAGGGTCTGGGGCCGGGGCAGAGGCTGGGGTGGGGCAGGGCTGGAAGTGGGGCTGGGCTGGGGCCAAGGTTGGGGCTGGGGCTGGGCTGGGGCAGGGCTGGTGGCGAGGGTGGGGCTGGGGCTGGGGCTGCGGACAGGGCTGGGGCTAGGGCTGAGGTAGGGGTAGGGCTGGGGCTGGATTGGGGCCAGGGCTGGGGCAGGACTAGGCTTGAGGCTGGGCCTTGGGCTGGGGCTGGGTTGGCGCAGGGCTGGGGCTGGGGCTGGAAACAAGGCATGGGCAGGGCTGGAGCTGGGGCTGGAGCCAGGGTTGGGGCAGGAGCCAGGGTTGGGGCAGTAGCCAGGGCTGGGGCAGGGCTGAGGTCAGGCCTGGGGCTGCGGCTGGGGCAGGGCTGGGGCTGGGGCTGGGGCTGGGCCTGGGGCTGTGGCGGGGGGCTGGGGACAGGGCTGGGGCGAGGCTGGGTCTGGGGCTCGGCTTGGGGCTGTGGCTGGGGCTGGGGCCAGGGCTGGGGCCAGGCTGGGTCTGGGGCTGGGCTGAGGGCAGGGCTGGGGCTGGGGGCTGGGATGGGGCAGGACTGGGACTGGGGCAGGGGCACGGGCTGAGGCTGGGGACAGGGCTAGGGCTGGAGCTAGGGCAGGGCTGGGGCCAGGCTGGGCCTGGGGCTTGGGCTGGGGCAGGGCTGGGGCCGAGGGCGGGGCTGGGGCAGGGCTGGGGCTGGGGCTGGAACCATGTCTTGGGCAGGGCTGGGGCTGGGGCTGGGGCTGGGCAGGGCTGGGGCTGCGCATGGACCGGCACTGGGCAGGGGTAGGGCTGGGGCAGGGGCTGACCTGGGGACGAGGGTGGGGAAGGGCTGGGGCAGGGCATGGACCGGGACTGGGCAGGGGTAGGGTCGGGGCTGGGGGCTGGGGCTGGGGCCGGGGCTGCGACTGGGGCTGGGTCCAGGGCTGGGGCTGGGCTGGGGCTGGGCTGGGGCTGGGGGTGGGCTGGGGCCGAGGGTCGGGGCTGGGGCAGGGGCCGGGGTTGGGGACAGGGCTGGGGCCAGAGATGGGGCACGGCTGGGGCTGGGCTGGGGCTGGGTTCGGTGCAGGCCTGGGTCTGGGTAGGGCGGGAACTGGGGCAGGGCCGGGCTAGGGCTGGGGCTGGGGCAGGGGCCGGGCTGGGGCTGGGTTCGGTGCAGGCCTAGGGCTGGGTAGGGCGGGGGCTGGGGCAGGGCTGGGCTACGGCTGGGCTGGGACCGGGGATGGGTCCAACGGTGGGGGTGGGGCTGGGGCAAGGCAGGGCCTGGGCTGGGGCTGGGGCTGGGGCTGGGGCTGGGGCTGGGCCAGGGTTTGGGCTGGGCTGGGACCGGGGCTGGGCTGGGGTATGGCTGGCACAGGGCTAGGCCTGGGGCTGGGCTGGGGCCGATTCTGGGGCCGGGGCTGGGGCCGGGGCTGGGTCCAGGGCTGTGGCTGGGCTGTGGCTGGAGCTGGGCTGGGGCTGAGGGTGGGGCTGGGGCTGGGCTAGGGCTGGGCTGGGCCCGGGGCTGCGACTGGGGCTGGGTCCAGGGCTGGGGCTGGGCTGTGGTTAGGGCTGGGCTGGGGCAGGGCTGGGGCTGTGGTTGGGGCTGGGCTGGGGCTGGGTCCAGGGCAGGGGCTGGGCATTGGCTGGGGCTGGGCCGAGGCAGGGCTTGGGCAGGGGCTGGGCTGGGGCCGAGGGTGGGGCTGGGGCTGGGGCAGGGGCTGAGGGCAGGGCTGGGGCAGAGCTGGGGATGGGGCTGGGCTGGGGCTGGGTCCAGGGCTGTGGCTGGGCTGTGGCTGGAGCTGGGCTGGGGCTGAGGGTGGGGCTGGGGCTGGGCTAGGGCTGGGCTGGGGCCGGGGCTGCGACTGGGGCTGGGTCCAGGGCTTGGGCTGGGCTGTGGCTGGGGTAGGGGCTGGGGCTGGGCCGGGGCAGGGCTGGGGCTGGGGCTGAGGGCAGGGGCCGGGGCTGGGGACAGGGCTGGGGCCAGAGCTGGGGCAGGGCTGGGCAGGGCGGGGCTGGGGCAGGGCTGGGCTACAGCTGGGCTGGGACTGGGGATGGGTCCGTGGGTGGGGGTGGGGCTGGGGCAGGGCTGGGCCTGGGCTGGGGATGAGTCTGGGGTGGGGCTGGGGCTGGGTCCAGGGCTGGGGCTAGGCTGGGGCTGGGCTGGGGGCAAGGATGGGGTTTGGGCTGGGGCTGGGCCAGGGTTTGGGCTGGGCTGGGACCAGGCAGGGCTGGGGTAGGGCTGGCACAGGGCTAGGCCTGGGGCTGGGCTGGGGCCGATTCTGGGGCCGGGGCTGGGGCCGGGGCTGGGTCCAGGGCTGTGGCTGGGCTGTGGCTGGAGCTGGGCTGGGGCTGAGGGTGGGGCTGTGGCTGGGCTGTGGCTGGAGCTGGGCTGGGGCTGAGGGTGGGGCTGGGGCTGGGCTAGGGCTGGGCTGGGCCCGGGGCTGCGACTGGGGCTGGATCCAGGGCTGGAGCTGGGCTGGGGCAGGGCTGGGGCTGGGGCTGGGGCTGGGCTGGGGCTGGGTCCAGGGCAGGAGATGGGCTGGGGCTGGGGCTGGGCCGAGGCAGGGCTGGGGCTGGGGCTGGGGCTGGGGCTGAGGGCAGGGCTGGGCTGGGGCTGGGGCAGGGGCCGGGGCTGGGGACAGGGCTGTGGCTGGGGCTGGGGGCTGGGCGGTGGCTGGGGCTGAGGGTGGGGCTGGGGCTGGGCTAGGGCTGGGCTGGGCCCGGGGCTGCGACTGGGGCTGGATCCAGGGCTGGAGCTGGGCTGGGGCAGGGCTGGGGCTGGGGCTGGGGCTGGGATGGGGCTGGGTCCAGGGCAGGAGCTGGGCTGGGGCTGGGGCTGGGCCGAGGCAGGGCTGGGGCTTGGTCTGGGGCTGGGGCTGAGGGCAGGGCTGGGCTGGGGTTGGGGCAGGGGCCGGGGCTGGGGACAGGGCTGGGGATGAGGCTGGGGCAGGGCTGGGGCCAGGGCTGTGGCTGGGGCTGGGGCTGGGCGGTGGCTGGGGCTGGGCTGGGGCAGGGATGGGGGCCGAGTCTGGGGCAGGGTCTGGGGCCGGGGCAGAGGCTGGGGTGGGGCAGGGCTGGAAGTGGGGCTGGGCTGGGGCCAAGGTTGGGGCTGGGGCTGGGCTGGGGCAGGGCTGGTGGCGAGGGTGGGGCTGGGGCTGGGGCTGCGGACAGGGCTGGGGCTAGGGCTGAGGTAGGGGTAGGGCTGGGGCTGGATTGGGGCCAGGGCTGGGGCAGGACTAGGCTTGAGGCTGGGCCTTGGGCTGGGGCTGGGTTGGCGCAGGGCTGGGGCTGGGGCTGGAAACAAGGCATGGGCAGGGCTGGAGCTGGGGCTGGAGCCAGGGTTGGGGCAGGAGCCAGGGTTGGGGCAGTAGCCAGGGCTGGGGCAGGGCTGAGGTCAGGCCTGGGGCTGCGGCTGGGGCAGGGCTGGGGCTGGGGCTGGGGCTGGGCCTGGGGCTGTGGCGGGGGCTGGGGACAGGGCTGGGGCGAGGCTGGGTCTGGGGCTCGGCTTGGGGCTGTGGCTGGGGCTGGGGCCAGGGCTGGGGCCAGGCTGGGTCTGGGGCTGGGCTGAGGGCAGGGCTGGGGCTGGGGGCTGGGATGGGGCAGGACTGGGACTGGGGCAGGGGCACGGGCTGAGGCTGGGGACAGGGCTAGGGCTGGAGCTAGGGCAGGGCTGGGGCCAGGCTGGGCCTGGGGCTTGGGCTGGGGCAGGGCTGGGGCCGAGGGCGGGGCTGGGGCAGGGCTGGGGCTGGGGCTGGAACCATGTCTTGGGCAGGGCTGGGGCTGGGGCTGGGGCTGGGCAGGGCTGGGGCTGGGCATGGACCGGCACTGGGCAGGGGTAGGGCTGGGGCAGGGGCTGACCTGGGGACGAGGGTGGGGAAGGGCTGGGGCAGGGCATGGACCGGGACTGGGCAGGGGTAGGGTCGGGGCTGGGGGCTGGGGCTGGGGCCGGGGCTGCGACTGGGGCTGGGTCCAGGGCTGGGGCTGGGCTGGGGCTGGGCTGGGGCTGGGGGTGGGCTGGGGCCGAGGGTCGGGCTGGGGCAGGGGCCGGGGTTGGGGACAGGGCTGGGGCCAGAGATGGGGCACGGCTGGGGCTGGGCTGGGGCTGGGTTCGGTGCAGGCCTGGGTCTGGGTAGGGCGGGAACTGGGGCAGGGCCGGGCTAGGGCTGGGGCTGGGGCAGGGGCCGGGCTGGGGCTGGGTTCGGTGCAGGCCTGGGGCTGGGTAGGGCGGGGGCTGGGGCAGGGCTGGGCTACGGCTGGGCTGGGACCGGGGATGGGTCCAACGGTGGGGGTGGGGCTGGGGCAAGGCAGGGCCTGGGCTGGGGCTGGGGCTGGGGCTGGGGCTGGGGCTGGGCCAGGGTTTGGGCTGGGCTGGGACCGGGGCTGGGCTGGGGTATGGCTGGCACAGGGCTAGGCCTGGGGCTGGGCTGGGGCTGATTCTGGGGCCGGGGCTGGGGCCGGGGCTGGGTCCAGGGCTGTGGCTGGGCTGTGGCTGGAGCTGGGCTGGGGCTGAGGGTGGGGCTGGGGCTGGGCTAGGGCTGGGCTGGGCCCGGGGCTGCGACTGGGGCTGGGTCCAGGGCTGGGGCTGGGCTGTGGCTAGGGCTGGGCTGGGGCAGGGCTGGGGCTGTGGTTGGGGCTGGGCTGGGGCTGGGTCCAGGGCAGGGGCTGGGCATTGGCTGGGGCTGGGCCGAGGCAGGGCTTGGGCAGGGGCTGGGCTGGGGCCGAGGGTGGGGCTGGGGCTGGGGCAGGGGCTGAGGGCAGGGCTGGGGCAGAGCTGGGGATGGGGCTGGGCTGGGGCTGGGTCCAGGGCTGTGGCTGGGCTGTGGCTGGAGCTGGGCTGGGGCTGAGGGTGGGGCTGGGGCTGGGCTAGGGCTGGGCTGGGGCCGGGGCTGCGACTGGGGCTGGGTCCAGGGCTTGGGCTGGGCTGTGGCTGGGGTAGGGGCTGGGGCTGGGCCGGGGCAGGGCTGGGGCTGGGGCTGAGGGCAGGGGCCGGGGCTGGGGACAGGGCTGGGGCCAGAGCTGGGGCAGAGCTGGGCAGGGCGGGGCTGGGGCAGGGCTGGGCTACAGCTGGGCTGGGACCGGGGATGGGTCCGTGGGTGGGGGTGGGGCTGGGGCAGGGCTGGGCCTGGGCTGGGGATGAGTCTGGGGTGGGGCTGGGGCTGGGTCCAGGGCTGGGGCTAGGCTGGGGCTGGGCTGGGGGCAAGGATGGGGTTTGGGCTGGGGCTGGGCCAGGGTTTGGGCTGGGCTGGGACCAGGCAGGGCTGGGGTAGGGCTGGCACAGGGCTAGGCCTGGGGCTGGGCTGGGGCCGATTCTGGGGCCGGGGCTGGGGCCGGGGCTGGGTCCAGGGCTGTGGCTGGGCTGTGGCTGGAGCTGGGCTGGGGCTGAGGGTGGGGCTGTGGCTGGGCTGTGGCTGGAGCTGGGCTGGGGCTGAGGGTGGGGCTGGGGCTGGGCTAGGGCTGGGCTGGGCCCGGGGCTGCGACTGGGGCTGGATCCAGGGCTGGAGCTGGGCTGGGGCAGGGCTGGGGCTGGGGCTGGGGCTGGGCTGGGGCTGGGTCCAGGGCAGGAGATGGGCTGGGGCTGGGGCTGGGCCGAGGCAGGGCTGGGGCTGGGGCTGGGGCTGGGGCTGAGGGCAGGGCTGGGCTGGGGCTGGGGCAGGGGCCGGGGCTGGGGACAGGGCTGGGGATGAGGCTGGGGCAGGGCTGGGGCCAGGGCTGTGGCTGGGGCTGGGGCTGGGGCAGGGGCCGGGGACTGGGACAGGGCTGGGGCCAGAGCTGGGGCAGGGCTGGGGCCAGGGCTGGGGCTGGGACTGGGCGGTGGCTGGGGCTGGGGCAGGGCTGGGGCCGAGTCTGGGGCCGGGGCTGGGCTGGTGGCGAGGGTGGGGCTGGGGCTGGGGCTGGGGCTGCGGACAGGGCTGGGGCTAAGGCTGAGGTAGGGGTAGGGCTGGGGCTGGATTGGGGCCAGGGCTGGGGCAGGACTAGGCTTGAGGCTGGGCCTTGGGCTGGGGCTGGGTTGGCGCAGGGCTGGGGCTGGGCTGGGACCAGGACTGGGCTGGGGCAGGGACTAGGGCAGGGCTGGGGCTGGGCTGGGGCTGGGGCCGGGCTAGGTCTGGGCTGGGGGAAAGTATGGGGCTGGGACTGGGGCTGGGGCTGGGCCAGGGCTTGGGCTGGGCTGGGACCGGGGCTGGGCTGGGGTAGGGCTGGCACAGGGCTGGGGCAGGGCTGAGGTCCGGCCAGGGGCTGGGGCTGGGGCAGGGCTGGGGCTAGGCTGGGGCTGGGCCTGGGGCTGGGCTGGGCTGGGGCTGGGGACAGGGCTGGGGCCAGGCTGGGTCTGGGGCTGGGGCTGGGCTGGGCTGGGGCTGGGGCTGGGCTGAGGGCATGGCTGGGCTAGGCCTGGGGCTGGGGCAGGGCAGGGCTGGGCTAGGGCTGGGGCTGGGACAGGGCTGGGGCTGGGGCTGAGGGTGGGGCTGGGGCTGGGCTAGGGCAGGGCTGGGCCCGGGGCTGCGACTGGGGCTGGGTCCAGGGCTGCAGCTGGGCTGTGGCTGGGGCTGGGCTGGGGCAGGGCTGGGGCTGGAGCTGGGGCTGGGCTGGGCTGGGTCCAGGGCAGGGGCTGGGCAGGGGCTGGGGCTGGGCCAGGGCAGGGCTGGGGCTGGAGCTGGGCTGGGGCTGAGGTTGGGGCTGGGGCTGGGCTAGGGCTGGGCTAGGGCTGGGCTGGGGCAGGGGCTGCGACTGATGCTGGGTCCAGGGCTGGGTCTGGGCTGTGGGTAGGGCTGCGCTGGGGCAGGGCTGGGGCTGTGGCTGGGGCTGGGCTGGGCCTGGGTTCAGGGCAGGGGCTGGGCTGGGGCTGGGGCTGGGCTGGGGCAGGGCTGGGCCTGGGCGGTGGCTGGGGCTAGCCTGGGTCTGGGCTGGGGCTGGGACTGGGTCCAGGGCAGGGGCTGGAGTGGGGCTGGGGCAGGGCTGGGGCAGGGCTGGGGCTGGGCTCGGGCTGGCGCTGGGTCCAGGGTCGGGCTGTGTCCAGGGCTGGGGCAGGACTGGGGCCGGGCTGGGGCTGGGGCTGGGCTGAGGGCAGGGCTGGGGCAGGGCTGGGGATGGGGCAGGGCTGAGGCTGGGTCCAGGGCTGTGGCTGGGCTGTGGCTGGAGCTGGGCTGGGGCTGAGGGTGGGGCTAGGGCTGGGCTAGAGCAGGGCTGGGGCCGGGGCTGCTACTGGGGCTGGGTCTAGGGCTGTGGCTGGGCTGTGGCTGGGGCTGGGCTGGGGCAGGGGCTGGGCTGGGGCCGAGGGTGGGGCTGGGGCTGGGGCTGGGGCAGGGGCAGGGGCAGGGCTTGAACTTGGGCTGGGCTGGGGCCAAGGTTGGGGCTGGGGCTGGGCTGGTGGCGAGGGTGGGGCTGGAGCTCGAGCCAGGGCTGGGGCTGGGGGCTGGGATGGGGCAGGACTGGGACTGGGGCAGGGGCACGGGCCGAGGCTGGGGACAGGGCTAGGGCTGGAGCTAGGGCAGGGATTGGGCCAGGCTGGGGCTGGGGCTGGGTCCAGGGCAGGGCTGGGGCTGGGGCTGGGTCCAGGGCTGTGGCTGGGCTGTGGCTGGAGCTGTGGCTGGGCCGGGGCAGGGCTGGGGCTGGGGCTGGAGCTGGGCTAGGGCTGGGCTGGGGCCGGGGCTGGGGCAGTGAGTGGGGCTTGGCTGGGGCCAGGGCTGGGGCTGGGGGTGGGGCCGGGGCTGGGGCAGGGCTGGGCCTGGGCTGGGGATGAGGCTGGAATGGGGCTGGGGCTGGGTCCAAGGTGGGGCTGGGTCCGGGGCTGGGGCAGGACTGGGGCCGGGCTGGGGCTGGGGCTGGGTCCAGGGCAGGGGCTGGACTGGGGCTGGGGCTGAGGGCAGGGCTGGGCTAGGGCTGGGGCTGGGGCAGGGGCTGGGGATGGGTCCGGGGGTGGGGCTGGGTCTGGAGCTGGGCTGCGCCTGGGCTGGGGATGAGGCTGGGGCAGGGCTAGGGCTAGGCTGGAGCTGGGCCTGGGGCTGGGCTGGGCGGGCACTGGGGACAGGGCTGGGGCCAGGCTGGGTCTGGGTCTGGGTCTGGGGCTGGGCTGGGCTGGGGCTGGGGCTGGGCTGAGGGCACGGCTGGGCTAGGCCTGGGGCTGGGGCAGGGCTGGGCTACGGCTTGGCTGGGACCGGGGATGGGTCCGGGGGTGGGGGTGGGGCTGGGGCTGGGGCAGGGCTTGGCCTTGGCTGGGGATGAGGCTGGGGTGGGGCTGGGGCTGGGGCTGGGTCCAGGGCTGGGGCTGGGCTGGGGCTGGGCTGGAGGCAAGGATGGGGTTTGGGCTGGGGCTGGGCCAGGGCTTTGGCTAGGCTGGGACCGGGGCTGGGCTGGGGTAGGGCTAGCACAGGGCTAGGCCTGGGGCTGGGCTGGGGCCGAGTCTGGGGCTGGGTCTGGGGCCGGGGCAGGGGCAGGGCTTGAACTGGGGCTGGGCTGGGGCCAAGGTTGGGGCTGGGGCTGGGCTGGTGGCGAGGGTGGGGCTGGAGCTGGAGCCAGGGCTGGGGCAGGAGCCAGGGCTGGGGCTGGGCTGAGGGCAGGGCTGGGGCTGGGGGCTGGGCTGGGGCAGGACTGGGACTGGGGCAGGGGCACGGGCCGAGGCTGGGGACAGGGCTAGGGCTGGAGCTAGGGCAGGGATGGGTCCAGGGCTGTGGCTGGGCTGTGGCTGGAGCTGGGGCTGGGCCGGGGAAGGGCTGGGCTAGGGCTGGGCTGGGGCCGGGGCTGGGGCAGTGAGTGGGGTTTGGCTGGGGCCAGGGCTGGGGCCGGGGGTGGGGCCGGGGCTGGGGCAGGGCTGGGCCTGGGCTGGGGATGAGGCTGGGATGGGGCTGGGGCTGGGTCCAAGGTGGGGCTGGGTCCGGGTCTGGGGCAGGACTGGGGCCGGGCTGGGGCTGGGGCTGGGGCTGGGTCCAGGGCAGGGGCTGGACTGGGGCTGGGGCTGGGCCGGGGCAAGGCTGGGGCAGGGGCTGGGCTGGGGCCGAGGGTGGGGCTGGGACTGGGGCTGGGGCTGGGGCTGAGGGCAGGGCTGGGCTAGGGCTGGGGCTGGGGCAGGGGCCGGGGATGGGTCCGGGGGTGGGGCTGGGTCTGGGGCAGGGCTGGGCCTGGGCTGGGGATGAGGCTGGGGCAGGGCTAGGGCTGGGCTGGGACCAGGGCAGGGCTGGGGCTGGGGCTGGGTCCAGGGCTGTGGCTGGGCTGGGGCCGAGGGTGGGGCCAGGACTGGGGCTGGGGCTGAGGGCAGGGCTGGGCTAGGGCTGGGGCTGGGACTGGGGCTGGGGCCAAGGTTGGGGCTGGGGCTGGGCTGGTGGCGAGGGTGGGGCTGGGGCTGGGGCTGCAGACAGGGCTGGGGCTAGGGCTGAGGTAGGGGTAGGGCTGGGGCTGGATTGGGGCCAGGGCTGGGGCAGGACTAGGCTTGAGGCTGGGCCTTGGGCTGGGGCTGGATTGGCGCAGGGCTGGGGCTGGGGCTGGAACCAAGGCATGGGCAGGGCTGGGGCTGGGGCTGGAGCCAGGGTTGGGGCTGGGCTGGGACCAGGACTGGGCTGGGGCAGGGACTAGGGCAGGGCTGGGGCTGGGGCTGGGGCCGGGCTAGGTCTGGGCTGGGGGAAAGTATGGGGCTGGGACTGGGGCTGGGGCTGGACCAGGGCTTGGGTTGGGCAGGGACAGGGCCTGGGCTGGGGTAGGGCTGAGGTCCGGCCAGGGGCTGGGGCTGGGGCAGGACTGGGGCTAGGCTGGGGCTGGGCCTGGGGCTGGGCTGGGCTGGGGATGGGGACAGGGCTGGGGCCAGGCTGGGTCTGGGTCTGGGTCTGGGTCTGGGGCTGGGGCTGGGCTGGGCTGGGGCTGGGGCTGGGCTGAGGGCACGGCTGGGCTAGGGCTGGGGCTGGGGCAGGGCTCGGCCTGGGGCTGGGCTGGGGCTGGGGCCGGGGCAGGGGCAGGGCTGGGGCAGGGCTTGAACTGGGGCTGGGCTGGCGCCAAGGTTGGGGCTGAGGCTGGGCTGGTGGCGAGGGTGGGGCTGGGGCTGGGGCTGGGGCTGCGGACAGGGCTGGGGCTAAGGCTGAGGTAGGGGTAGGGCTGGGGCTGGATTGGGGCCAGGGCTGGGGCAGGACTAGGCTTGAGGCTGGGCCTTGGGCTGGGGCTGGGTTGGCGCAGGGCTGGGGCTGGGCTGGGACCAGGACTGGGCTGGGGCAAGGACTAGGGCAGGGCTGGGGCTGGGGCTGGGGCTGGGGCCGGGCTAGGTCTGGGCTGGTGGAAAGTATGGGGCTGGGACTGGGGCTGGGGCTGGGCCAGGGCTGGGGCTGGGCTGGGATCGGGGCTGGGCTGGGGTAGGGCTGGCACAGGGCTGGGGCAGGGCTGAGGTCCGGCCAGGGGCTAGGGCTGGGGCAGGGCGGGGGCTAGGCTGGGGCTGGGCCTGGGGCTGGGCTGGGCTGGGGCTGGGGACAGGGCTGGGGCCAGGCTGGGTCTGGGTCTGGGGCTGGGCTGGGCTGGGGCTGGGGCTGGGGCAGGGCAGGGCTGGGCTAGGCCTGGGGCTGGGACAGGGCTGGGGCTGGGGCTAAGGGTGGGGCCGGGGCTGGGCTAGGGCAGGGCTGGGCCCGGGGCTGCGACTGGGGCTGGGTCCAGGGCTGCAGCTGGGCTGTGGCTGGGGCTGGGCTGGGGCAGGTCTGGGGCTGGAGCTGGGGCTGGGCTGGGCTGGGTCCAGGGCAGGGGCTGGGCAGGGGCTGGGGCTGGGCCAGGGCAGGGCTGGGGCAGGGGCTGGGCTGGGGCCGAGGGTGGGGCTGGGGCTGGGGCTGGGGCTTAGGGCAG